>NC_072740.1:58568485-58717637 GCF_026930045.1 Uloborus diversus
AAAAGTGTAAAAAGTGCGTAAAAATGTCATATACATGCAAATGGATTAAGCAAAGAGTAGAAAACACAAGGTTTAAATTGCACAAATTTACAATTTATGTTAGCCACGTGTTTTAGGGCTTCAAGGAAATTTGGGGCTTTTTTTTCCCAAGAATGTCTGAACTTTCCGATGACTATACATTAAAAAGATTACACATTTTTATACAGAAAAATATGGTTCTTGAAACCCTGAAACACGTGTTTGCAATCAGTTGATAATTTGCATTTGTAACGTTGTTTTGACTGTTATTTTGTTGAACAAAGTTAAGTGATCATTTTGTATTTAAAAGCGTATGTAAAGAAATATTCCCAGTCGTGAAATATGTTTTCAGTTTGAACAATAAAAAATTAAATTTTCTGTATAAACTAAAATAAGCCTAAATTGAGTTTTGGTTAGGCTAAATTTAATTTTCAGATATAACACTCTTTTCGGGGAGAACAAAGATCCTGATTTTTTTTCACATATATAAATTAAATAAATTAAAAGGTTTTTGATTACCGTAATGTTGATAGACACTGGAATCATTGGGAGCAATATTTTTTGCTTTCAGAAACCATTGCTCTGCTTCTTCTAATCGATCCTGAAAAATAATTACATAGTTACCACTAATGTAATTCAAATAAAATCGTTGTTATTCAAATTTCTAGAATGCGAATAACTTTAGGCACGGAGAATAAATGAACAAACGGATTGCGGCATGCAAATCACCTTCTCAAGCGTTAATTTAAACAGACTCTTTAATTTCAGATGTCAGGTACACTGTTTTAAGTTTAATCATAAATTACACAACGTCCTTTCAGAATTCCAAGGTTCAATACATGTATATTCGTTGCAGTATTAGTTATTAAATTGCCTGTTATATATATAGATAGATATACAGAGGGTGGCTAAATTATTATACTCAAACTTTTCTGTATTTTATTGTTTTTCATTCCTGTTACATAGTTTTATTATTTGAAAGCATTTTTAAGTTTATTTAAAAGTTTACAGTTCATTCTGGCAACACTTTATTACGTTTTTTCTAAATTTTAAATGCGACACACATCAGTGTCCGTTAAAATTTCAAGTTACAAGCTTCTTCTTGTGAGTGGAAATTTTGGAAAAAAAATTAACGATTCTATATATAATACTAGGTAACTCAATTAGTGATATCATTAATTGAAAGCATGCTCCGCAACATCCAATCAGTGATAGCAGCAAAATTTGGATTTACTGAATATTAAATAGTTATTTTTTTATATATTTATAGTAACAATCAGAAGGTACTTTACGTCTAATATGCTTACCTCATGTTTTAAATAAAGAATGTGTTCAATAAAACGATGTAACAACAATAAAAAGAGCATTGCTTTTCTGGTCCCCTTTCGCATATGATTGGTTTGTCTCAAAATTCAATTAATGCACATTACATTTCCGGAATTAGAAAATTTACGAAGTCACCTCTGATATATACTAGGTGAACAATAATGAATTGTGTCTCAAAAAACATGCTAAATTAGAAAAAATGATAAAAAGTGCTTCGTTCAAAGTATACGTCGTCGCTTCTTGAGCATGTTTCCCATCGTTCGAGCAATTTCTTTCGAGCAAGTAACACGTCATTCTCTTTGGCTAAGATTTATTCGTCGACCCTTTGTTCAAATCCTCCTAAAAATCAAAGTGTTGGTCAGTAATTGATCAATGAAAACAAATTGTAATCAGAAGGAACCAAGTCTGGTGAGTAATTGGTATGGTTGAACTTTTCCAGATGAATGCTTAGGAAGTGTCGCAAACCAGTTTTCCGTACCTGATGGAGCATTGAGCATGAAAAAAAAAAAAAGCTTCTTTGGGGTTACCTATGTCGGTATTCTTACTTTTTCTCCAATTGGAAACATTGTGTTTCCAATTGGAGTGTAACACTCAATATCTCGCGAGTTCTTTTCGGGTTTGTAAATCATCTTTGTAGAACAATGTTTGAGATTCCGTATTTTTGGTTTTTTGGCAGTTTAATACGTTCGTTGTCTGCAGCATCGAAGTCACCATTTTTGAGACGATTAACCATCGTTCACAAGTATAGTACAAATGATATACCAACAATTCCAAAACCATGATTAATCGGTGGAAAATATTTAAATTCATAGTAAAAGTTCAATGTTTTGGACGTTGTATGCACTATTTTCATGAAAATTACCATTATTGGGGCCATGAGATTCAACAAGATTCTAAATTTTTAGTTTTTATATTTTATTATTTTTTCATATAAAAGTTACCATATGGCAGGTTTTTGAGGGGGAAAAATGAAATTAGTAAGTGAAGACTAAACCACGACAAATTAATTAAACACACTTGAAAGAAACTAATGAATAAAGAAAAATACATAAATACAATTATATTAAATATGTAATTCTATGTTATAACGCTATTACTTATTTTTCAAAAAAAAAATGTTATCCTGTGGTACAACCACTGAATACATGGAAGCTGTACGTCTAAAACGTCCCCTTTAATTCACTGAGGAAAGCATAAGCCATCTGTTGAATGCGGGTAAGACAGAAATAAAAGAGTTCTTTGAGGGGGATTTTCCATTTTATCTGTTTTAAAGGGAGCCTTGGGAAAAGAAATATATGCTAAGAGATTCTTGTATTTTGTTGGCAGAGTTTTCTTCACCAAATCGTTTTATCGCTGTTTGCTGAAGTAAAAATAAGGCACACGGGCTGGGAGAAAGACGGTTGAGTCGAGATATCGACGGATATAAAGTAAGCCTGGAACAAGATAACTCTTTTATGTACACTTACCCATTTAGAAAGCAATTTTGCATATGTAAGATGTGCCGGTATATGGTCAGGCTTTACTCTGAGGGCTTCTCTGTACCAGTGCTCAGCATCCATGAAATGCCCCATTTTGAAATATGCTTCTCCTGCAACGAAACAAATTTCGAGTCATGTCAGCATTTTTGGGAATTTTTTTTCAGCAATTCAAAAAAAAAAAAAAAAAAAATTGAGAGACTTAAATTAAAAATTTTAGGGTTTTTTTTTTTTTGGTTAAAGCTCGATTAATACAAGAGTTTGGGAGATTAAATGATTTCAAGTAATTTAGCAAAACAAACTAATGTTTTGTTTCCTGTGCCTAATTACCATACAAAAAATGATCAAAAGGGGTACCCGAATTGCCACTTTTTTTTCTGCCACAATAGCTGTGGCATAAACCTGTCAAAATACCACTCCGCTATTTTAGCAGAATCCCCGACGTATTCTAAAATCTGAAGTTCTCTTTTATGGTCAAATTCGGTTTTCTACCTTGGGCAAGCTTATTTTTCACAACGAAAAACTCATAAACGTACTTACAAAAACTGAAAAAAAAAAACACCCTCGATTTGTAAGAAATTTTGTGCATTAAACCGTGCAAAACGTTCGACTGTAAAGATTGACGAATTTCCAGAGGCAAAAACCATCATTTTATCAGGCAAATTTTAATCACGTTTCAAGACGGTACCTATGCAAAATCGTTTAGCCCCTATCTGCTTCTGCCCCTTGAGTTACATATTTTAAAGTCTCTTAGTGGTATGAGCATACAAATTTCCGCAGCCAGTTCTTACGGTCTTTTGAATTTCATGTTCTTCCCTCCACAGTAATGTACAGGCCATATAAAACTACTTTTCGGCCTTTTCTGCGTTAGAAGCTATATTTTTTATTTAGCTATTTTCTCTACCAAGTTAAAATAATTTTTCAAAGCGATATTTGTATTAATTACATGAGTGTGGTTCCGTAATTTTCCGAAATGTTTTACCACAGTTATAGCATTTTTTTTCGCGTTAATAATTTTCAAATTTTGATGGTTATGGGAAATAGCCACCAAATAAAGGTGTTAATGTACTTGCGTATAAGTAAGCTAAGCCATGAAATACGTAATATTTTGTTTCCTATTATAAAAGAACTGTTCGTAGATTTGTGCGCAACTTCTGTTAGTCTAATAGTCCATTCTTGTCAAAAGTGAGATGCATTGGAGATGCATGAATTATTTTAAACTTGAAAGTGACTCATGAAAAGGTGTAAAAAAAATATTGCATGGAATAAATTCAGCTTAAATTTTACTTGTCGGAAATACAACAAAAAACAGCAAATTGGCGTTGTTAGGAACGCGGGTTCCCAGTAAGGTCAACTCTGAAAAAACGCCAAAAAGTGCTATCAAACGATTTAAAAAAGGAAAAATTCTTGATTGTCAATATAAAAAACATTCAACCACGTTTGATAACTTAAAAGCATTATCAGAAAGTCCGTATTAACTTCCATAGAAATTAGAAAGATTCACCGTCGCAATCGGCCCAGATGCTTGTTTTTTTTTTTTTTTTTTTTTTTTTGTGTCCCTCCTGCGCATAGTTTGTGCAGCATGTGTAGCACAGGATCGTATCCTCCACCCGATCCATTGGTGTCTTAATAAGGACACCTCAGTCGTAATAATGGCAATCACGGGCTTATTGGATTACAGTCTACTTTTCAATGGATATCAAATCACAGGAAAAAATTACGTACACAGCGACATTTTTCTTTTTGAATTCGTCAGCTACATAACAAGCCATTCTAGAACAAATAAAAGCTTTTTTTGTTTTAGTAAACCACAGTGAACCATGAAGAGTACACAATTTACTGTAAAATAAGATCAGGCAGTTAAGAAAAGACGATTTTGCAGTAACTGTTACTGCCTTTGTATAAAAAATTACTTGTTGATAACGTTTTATCATTAGTTAGGCTGTGTGCGGACAAAAAATAGCGATCTATCGATATTTTTTCTGCCCTGCGTTGATAAATTGTGGTGGTTTTAATTATTGGCCTGTATCATCTTATTTTCGCGCCCTTCTTAGTTTTAAATATAAGGGAAGTTTATCGGATAAATGTATTCCAAGTTTAACATAAGTTTTTTTTTTTGATGCAAAATAAAATGATTTCCTAACATTAATATTACATCCAAACAATGTTACTCCTTTCATCTTTAGTTTCCTTACATCTTAAGACACAACTATTTGTAAAGGAATAAAATACAGCACAATGCGTGAAGCAATCGGAAGTGTTTGTTCAAAAAATCAATATAACTTTTTATACAACTTGTTCGAAACCAAGTCTATAAGATCCTGTTTAAACCACTTTGCGAGGTACAACCTCATTTTATATTTAGCTGAAAAGAAAAGCTCTGAATGCTTCTTGGCGTCCTTAATCTGATAATCACTTCCACATTTTCAGCGAAGCGATGGCCGCGATTCAATAGTGGGCTCGGAAAATGATTTATCGCGGAGGGAATATCATTCTTTTCATCAATGGGTGATCTCTGCAACGTTATTGGTCCACACTGATTGATATTTGGAACTGCAGGCTTCTCGTACTAACCCGCTTTCATTAAAAGAAATTTATCTTCTGCGCAATTGTCTGCTTATAGCTTCCAGTATCAAAACTCTGGCAAAGTTCTTTCATATACTTTTAGAAATAAATCAGTAAATGAATTTCAGATAAGTTCATTTTTTAAAGTGTCGTTTTATATAAAAGTAGCTAGTAATATTTTTATGCATTACATGACATTTTTAAAGTTATTCCTCCAGGGCCTGAATAATATTTTGATGACGTCACTGCTATAGTCAAAATGTAAAACTCAAAATGAATAAATACATAAATAATTTTCGCATAGATGATTGAAAACATCGTGAAGATGCTATTATATTCATTTATTCCAGTTTTTGAAGTTTTTAGTGTGAAGTAAACTGAATGAAACATGAAAAACATTTCTTAAAATGTATTACAACTTTTGAGCACACATAAAGGCACAATAATCTGTAATTTACAGGAAGTTATGAAAACTGTTTATAAACATTAAACTGCTTTTTTTGAATGTATGTGTATATTGCAACTGACCTGCCATGCATAACTTTGTGCTACAAAATCTTATGAAAAATAATGTATCGGAAATGTTTTTATTCGGGCTTAAAACCCGTTATCCTCCTAGAACATACATGAAAAAAAAGAATCAGAATAAAAAGGCTTATACGCATTGTTTCACTTGCGATATAATAAATAAATTTAAAGAATAAGTCTGGTCAAGGGAAAAATTTAAGTTCTGCGAGAGCCTTTACCAGTGAATATATTGCTTCAAGTAAAAAGTCTTTTGAAAATAAAAATTTAAGTTATAATTAAACTAAACTTATAACGTTTCTGCTGAGAGACAATATATATAAGTGATTATTTTCATAATCCAAGTATCTTAACAGTTGAAATCAACACTACAGTTGCATGCATATGCTTTAAAATTGTACAGTCCAGCACAGCGATAGCACTAGAAAATTCAGTTATACTATAGAAACTTGCGCTATCCTCAGATTGTCAGAAATATCTAGCATTAGGGACAGTATTATTGTTTATTTTAATGTACCTTGATTTCAGTAGTTAGTATATCGAGGCTAGTCTAATGAGTTAGACATTAATCGGTTATGATCCTGCCCCTTTGTTATAAACCTTTTAAAGAAATGTCTGCATCTTTTTTCCAATAAATCGGAGAAGAAGAGGAAGAAAAATTAATTAGCTGTTAAGTTTCCTTGAAAAATTTCCTGACAAAGATTCCTGATTAATTTTGTTAATATTTCATTTAAATACCAGTTAATGTAAGAATTTTTTTTAAAAAAATAATAAGTTTCTGGATAATTAGTTTAAAAAATCCATATAATGATGTCTAACTTACAAGCGAGTTCCATATTTCATTTTTTTTTTATTTCTCAACTTTATGCAATGGTATAGGGGTTGCTTGTCTGAAAGTTTTTCCCTTTTGTAAGGAAGTGTTGATCTTCGTGTACTTCAACGTTTTGATAAATAAATATTGAAAAGCTTGTTTTATTCATACAAGTAAAACTATTTCATTGTATGAAAGCTCAGAATGTATTGAAAATGGATTGGGGAGCGAATAACGTTATATAAAAGGCTAAATATTTCATCTCTTGAAAGTACTACAGCAATTGACTTTTGTAAGGAAACGATGATCCTCATTTATTTTAACGTTTTTAGAAATTAATATTGAAAAGCTTGTTTTACTACCTTACAAGTAAAAAATATCGCTCTGTATGAAATCTCAAAATATATTTAAAATAGTTTTATTGGGAGGATAACGTCATCTAAAAGGTTAAATATTTCATCTGTTGAAAGTACTTCATCACTTGGCTTTTTTACGGAAATGATGATCTTCGTTTACTTCAACGTGTTTAGAAATCAATATTGGACAACTTGTTTTATTCTTACTACCTAAAAAACATTGCAATGTATGAAAGCTCAGCACATATTGAAAATATTTTTATTGGGGGGGGGGGGGATAACGTTATCTTAAAGGATAAATATTACATCTGTTGAAAGTAAAACAGCAACAGATTGCTCTGACGAATCTAAAAATTTAAATTGCACTTTGCTACAGAACTTACCCATCATATTATATAATGACTGAGGTTGATAATGCTCTGGCATCTTCTGCACTGCTTCGTGATACACTACTACAGCTTCCTATAATATAACATTATCATTAGGTATTCTTTTTAATTTCAATAGTTTTGAAATAACATTCAAAAGGTATAAACAACATTTTTAAACAAATTAAATAAAAATCACCTCGTATTTTCCTTCATCTGCATACAATCTCCCCAAATTGAAGAGGGCAGAAATTCTAGTACTTTCATGCATTTTTGGGTCTTTCAATCCAGCGCTATCTAGTTCAGCACAATGTCTGTACACCTATTTAGAGAGTCAACACTGAAAATGAACTAAACTAAAAGTTCAAATACAGAACATTTTTTTGTTTGAAAAAGTCAATAAATAAATAAAAAAGTACTTACAAAAAGTACATACAAATTGAAAAAAAATAAAATAGTTTCTAATTACTAAATTACTTTTGCTCAGTGAATATTTTTTTTTTTCGGAACTCGGTTTATATTTTTCGCTCAGAGGAAAATGTGAGTAAAAACAGATGAAACGAACGTGTAGAGTTATTTAATTGTATTGTAGAAAAAATTATTTCAATAACATTTGTGCAGCTCATTATATTCTACGTATTATGCAATAAAACGGTATTTCCTATTTCTTTACTATTTTCGAAAAAATATTCAGTCACATCAGGGTCATTCCATGCGAAATGAGCAAATCAGCTGTGACATGTCACATATTTCAATGAAAATTTTTATTTAGGTAAACCATGCATATCTATGAGGGAATGCAAAGTATGGAAGTTTAAAAACGGTTTGTTGCTTTGTTATTGAAATTAGAAGTTGATGCTTACGCTAAGCCTAAATTTTCAGAGTTCATGGCGGACAGTTTGTGACTCAATAACTCCATAAGTTATAAACGTACACTTGAAAAAAAAATATCTCCATATTCTATAAACAAATCTCTATTGGGAAATAGCAAAGTAAAATTTATTAGAATCTTTTTTTGAATCTGAGATATTAACAAAGATTGAAATTTTGCCAATTTACTTCAGATTTCAATTCACTCTTCCAGCTCTTTTAATGAAAAAATAACATTAAAAATGATTCAGATTTAAAAAATATCTATAACTGACTATCTGCTCTAATTTCGTAATTGTTTATTGCTAGAGTATTTTTGTTGCTAGAGTAACTTGAACTAAGGTAAAATTTCATTAGTTACTTCTTTTTATTGTAAGTTTAGCAAAACTAACCATATCTTTCGTGTTTCATTTTCTCAAAAGCATGTTTATGAAGTACTTGCTGAAATGTTTCCTTAATTATTGTGTTGAATTTTCCTCTCCATTCGTGATATATCAAAAAAATAGCTCTTAGAGAACATACTAAGTTTAAAGATATGGGCAGAGGACCATCTCGTCTAATTCACAATAGAATTTGAGATTGGGCTATGAGTTTGAGGAAATTTGTTTTATCCATGAATAAGATATTTGACGAAATACATTTCATCTCCTTTTGGTTTACAGGGGTCTAAAAATGTCATTTTTGTCATTTTTCTGATTTTTGAGGGGCTATAATCTATAAAGGGTACACAAACACACAGCAACATTTACATATTCTTTTTAGCATGGTTGCAGTAATTAGTTTTTGCCGTATTTCATTTTGTGTTTCCGTCCCCTACGCGAGTTATCCCCCTTTGAAATGAGTAAAATGTTTACATTTGACTTTGAACTTCAACCTGTTGCCATTATTTTAATTATTAACTTACAGCTACGTAACTCAGCATGTGGGACTATCAACTTATGCACTTTAACATCAAAGCTTTAAATTAACTATCATAAATGTAATTCAAATAGATTTTGGCCAAAATGCAAAAAGTCCCTTTTTTGACTACGAAAATCCCTTTTGATGACCTTAAAAAAATCAAAGGTCCAGTTGAGAGAAAAAATAAAAGTGGTTTTAAACATCTTTCCTATGCAGCTTTAAGGGATATGAATTTCAAAAAAAAAAATTTAATATGGTCGAGCGCACGCATTCTTCAAATCTGTATGGATGACCCATAAAACACAAAGAAAATGCTATTTTTCTGGATTTTATTTTAAGTTTGGAAATTGAAAACCAATTTCGAGTTTCTTCAAGCAAATAGTAGAAACACAGCTCTATATTCTTGCAAAATTTTAAAGTTGTCTGAATTTTCCTTCATTTGAATTTTTGTGTCTATGTGAAGGAGAAAATCATCATTTTACAAAATGTCACTAAGTTTAAAACTGATTTTGAAGACAAAGGAGTTAAAATACAACTTCAAAAGTAAGGTAGTTTTTTTATGATACCAAGCACATTATTGGGTATTAATTCCAGCAAAGCTAATGCATTCCTTAAAGATTGAGATTGAAAAATAAAATGCTTAATTATGAGAAAACTGAAATATTTTCAGTTTTTGAAACTCGGCTAAAAGTCAACTATAATAACTTTGAAAATTTTACTAATATCAGATTAATTTCTCTACTCCATAGATTGCAACAACATATAACTTTTATGTTTTCATTAAATAGTTAATAAGATACAAGCCTTTAAAAATGCAACATTTAGCATTAATGAGAATGCTGTTCAATTTGACAAATTTTCAATCGCATGTAACTATTCAAATAAAAAATATTAAGCAAAAATATTTTAGATATTTTTATACAGGCATAAAAGGAACCTGTATACCAAATTTCATAAAAATCTGTTACCATGCGGCCACCACTTTTTTGTGAATTTTGCTCATTTCGTATGGAATGACCCATCATTGAAAAATTAAAAATAAAAAACTATTCTTAAAATAATTTTAAAAAAAACGGCCAACAATGTGTTGACACACCAGAAAAATATCAATTGATTTATTAATGACCATAGACTACATTGTACTATAGCCCTTTTCCTCAAGTTTAAATAAATAAAAACATTGGAAACTGTAAACAATCTGTAACTGTTCAGTGTTCACGTCTTACTCTGTACCATCTAACACATTTGACTTTAACTTCACCCATAATAAATTGTCCGTAAGTTAATTCTAATAATAATAATAATCATAATTAAATTTAGAAAAAAACATTCGAATAAAATTGGTGCGTTGAGAGCATTATTTTATATTGCCATATTCAAATCATTCAGATTTTTAAAAGGAACGCTCAAACAAAGATAACGTCTGTCAGAAAGCATAATGACATAATTTTTTTTTTCCAAAGGGATAAATACTTTTTTAGAGCTTTTAGTTAAGGGAACCAGCGATAAATTTATTAGAATTTGATCATCTTTTAAGAAAAGAAGTCAACATAAAACTGAGTTTTTACTCAACAGGAATATTTTTTGAAAGGAGAAAGCATAATCACATGGTTTATACATGTACGGCTATACTATTGACTAAGAGCTTGACTTTTCAGCTAAATTAGTTTTTAGCTGAACGTTAACTTGAAAACTCGCAAAGAAGTATGGTTTCTGCACTGCAGAAAAGTTAACAAAATATTACAGAGTTGAAACAAACAAATAATGTGCCGAGCAACATTGTCATCAAACCAACAAACATTGTCATTACGTACCATTATAAATTTACAAGTGCCGGTAATTTTTTACTGTTGGTAAATTTTGAAACATAAAAGATAGCTGTTGATGTAAAAATAAATATATTAAGGTTGAAATGCGTGTAAATATGCTAGCGTACACACTTTTGTTTTTTGTGAAATATCTTGAAAATCCATTTTACAGATCAATCTAGCATAAGTATGTTCACTAATTCCGTGTGGGATTGTATTTAACTCTAACTGTATCCGCAAAACGTTATCTGTAGCCAAAATTAAAAGATCAAATGGTTCACATTTATATTCAGAGTGTCCCAAAACACCCTGAGCACATTTTTCTTGCTGTTTTTCTAGTGCTATGGCTTAAAATATTGGCTGTCAAACTGAACTTTGAGAAAAGAAAATTCTTTCGTAAGTGCTACTATAAAATTGAGAACATGAGGAATGTACAAAAAGTGTTCAACGAGATAGATCAACAAAACTCACAATTAATTAGTTGATGACTAAGATTCAAAAAGGAGCTCATGAGAACCATTTCGGATGACTTCCGTCATTCACAGCCTCATATGAGAAAGAAAAGTCATTGAAATATTCCTTCAATCTCTTAACATATCTGTTAGGCAAGCGTCTCGTGAGGCAATACGGCGCTCATTGCATTTTAAAGCGTGCTCAAATGAAAAATTTAAAATGAAGCACAAAAATAAAGTAATTTAAAACCAAATATCACCAATTTAAAAAAGGAAAAACTGCACCTCTTAATGACGTCAAACGGAAATACTTTTGTTACTTCTAAGAAGTTAATAATATTATTGAGTAGAATAAGGAGTAGTACACCGAATTATTTTAATTGGAATTTTAACTGATTTTGAAAAGAGTAAGACAAAAAAGACGAAATTTTACTGATTACACAAACCGAACATAACCTTTTAAAAGCTAAAAACTATCATATAACTTAAAAAGCCAAATTTAACATTTTTCCGATTTTTATTGTAATAAACCTAGCAAAAGGACTTAATATAGTTACATTATGTTTTTCTTATAAACCGAAAGTACATTCCATTAAAACAGAGAGTAAATAAAAACCGATGACATTAACTAGGAGCTATCAATTCTATTCACTTTTAACTTCAGATATTTTTTTCTTGTTGATAATAGCTTACGCAGGCTATGAAAAAAACCATGTTGAATCTTTATGGTTAAAATCAAGTTGCACTAAATTGAAAAAGCTTTACTTTTCAAGTTAATTTATAAAGTTCAGCTTTCAAAACAAATATAAATTTTAATCTGGAAAAATCTCTTTTTCCAAATTCGAAGCGATATCTTAACTCCGTCGTATCGACAGAGCAATTTCATTTCACTTTTCTCTCAAAATTTGATTTTTCTTAACAAAAAAAAGGGGGGGGAGAGAAAATCGTATTTTAGAAAACAAACTTGGAGATGCACTATTAACTCTGTGCATAATTTCATGAAAATCGACCAAAAATTATAGGCTGGCCTCTGGCTAGTAACAAGACACACATGAATACAAACTTTCTGCTTTATTATTAGTAAAGATAACTATGCTTGTTTATAAGTGCCATTGTTTTTCTTGAACAGGCGTTGAGTGTCTCTTTCTGACTGCTAAAAACTGATTTTAAAACATAAGTACTCTTTAATACATTTAACTCTTCTGAAAAAAGTTTTGAAGAAAATTCATAAATTCTTACCTGTTTTGCATCATGAACTCGATTGTAACTTGAAAAATGATTTTTTTTATAGCCGGAGTTTTTTTGGAAACAGATTTTTTTTTTCTTTGAAATCTCTCAATCATGTTTTGGAGTGCAAATTCGAAAATTATTAAATTTTGAACTCTGAAAAGGAAAATTGTCTCACTTCCTTACACTTTTCTATCATGCTTACCTCAGCGGCTTCTTCTTTTCTTCCCAGAATTCCGAGAACGAGACCCATATTTAAGTGAGCCACTAAAAACAAAATAAAATTCTATGTATGGTTTTTCCCAAAACTGAGTTTTAAAAATTCTGCAGATCAAACATTTTTAAAAAATTCAGCTAATGTATAAGTTTTTATAATGTCTCAAATATTATCAGTGCACTATATTGCATTTTATTTTTCCATTTACTTTGCTTTTGAATAAACGTAATTAGAAAACCCAGTAATTTTTATAAGGAGGTTAATTTTTAACAAAACTATCGAGAAAAGAATTTTATTGAACAACTAATACTGAAAGTTTACGTGTATGGAAGACATTAAATATTCTATGTAACATTATAAAGGAAAATAGAAATGGCTTTTACTTTGTGAATTTATCTAAACAATTTACTGCAAAATGTAAGCTAATACACAACTCTTACAAAAGTTTAAATTAAAAAGCATACTAGCTTTATCCTAAAAAGAGCCTACGCAGTTTTTTGAAATAACATCGAAAATAAGAACTTCGAAACGAAGTACTGAAAATTGCAAGTATGATCCGTTATTAAAATTCAAAAAAATAAAATAAATAAAATAAAGATGAAACGAAAAAAATCTCTGCCATTGAAGTACATTATAATATGCCGGTTTATTATGTCATATAGAGTGCTTAGATTTTAGAAATCAAATATTTTTCTCTGTTAACTTTACAGCTTCAAATTTTTATTTGTGGCTCAGAATTCCTTATTCCTTTTTAATTATTTTAAACGTAATTTTACTCGTTTATATTTCAAAAACTAATACCTACCTTGCACACTTTACAAAAGGCCGGTGTCGCGGAAAAAGATTCTATCTCTGAAATTAGACATTTCTTCAAAACAAATCTTTCCGACAACATGTTTAAATCACCAATAATTACTTTAATGATTTTATGCTAGCACTATAAACAATGCTCACTCATTTAGGAGAAAAATGGATGTAATTTCTTAAAATAGCCAAATATAATTGCCAAATGAAAAATATTTTGGAAATATCTTTCATTGTTTTGGAAAATTTTATGATTCCCTTATAATCAAGGTTTGCTGTACACTGGCCCTCGTAAAATGTGTTGTTTCCAAAGGCAATAGATTCACTAATGACTTTGAAAGAACGTTTTCTTTGTATGAAAACAAAGGTAATGCTCCACTAATGAGTGGTTAAAATTGATGAGCATATCTTTGTGTTTCTTTGAAAATATTTACACACACTCTGGTTCTGCCACAAAGAAAATCTGAAGCCGTAAAATTAAAGTTGATGCTTTATCTTCAGCGAAACATGTGATAAGATCCATCAGCAGTTACTAATTATTTAAAACAAAATACATATCTCAAACTTCATTTCAAAAATCAATACTTTTCAGGTGATTACATTTTTTTAACGAATTAGTTACTAAAACATTAAGAAAAAATATGTTAAACTACAAAATATCTTTTGACATTCTTGTGCAACTATTAATTTTCATTTCATAAGGATTTTTTCAGAATTAGAATTTTTCTGTTGTAATCCCACACATATGCAGCGTGGAGACTTAATTACCATGTTTTCATACACAAATGAAAAAGACTTAAGCACTTAACTTACCTTTTTGTTCAAGTACCTTAAATTGCAAATGTATTTCTATCAACTATAGTTGAAAGTATGCTATGAAATGCTAATAAATTTTTAGTAATTAAAAAAAAGAAGATGAAATCAAAGGTAAAACAACAGTTCTCTGGTATGGTTTTTCATGCATGAAAAAAAATCATAGCAGAACAGTTTTTCACCTCGATGCTTTTTTTAATGATAGCGTATATGTAGTATTTTAATGCTATTTATAAAATGTTATTTATATTTAAACGTTTTTAAAATCTCAATAATTCATTTTGCTTCGAAAATATCAATCTAAATTTATATTTTACAAAAAAAAAATCATTTAAGTAAAATTTCATTTTGTTGGACAAAATTGGTTATCATTTTCAAATCATGTCAATGTCGCATGTATCATGTAAACAAATAATATAACTCTTACGAGAAACGGTATATCTTTTAATAGTGCTCTACTGTATAAAATGCATTCAATTTTTAATTAAAATTAACTATTACTTGAACATGCATAGTAAATTATGATCAATATAATTTAATAAAGCATTTAAGGGCATACATGAAGTTTCTAAAAGAAGTTAATGGATTTATATTTCAATGTTTTTTTCCAAACCATTTTGATTTTTGCTGCATTGATTATATATACATTAATTATAGGGCAATCAGTTTCCACTTCTACAGCATTATTACTAGTTGAAGTCAAAAGTTTCATCAGTTACTAACAAATATGGCGTTAAATGATTTTAAATCATCTCAAAGACGAAAATAAATATTTCTGAAGAACACGAATCATAGAATAATGGTATAAATCAAACTTCACGATTATGTTAGAATTGAAATCTTAGCATTTAGAAATAATTGAAAAGTCAGAAAAACTTAAAACATTGATACAAAATAACGATTTTATTTACATGATTTTTAAAAGGATCATTTTAAAACACTTACTCAAAAATAATTTTTAAAAATCCATATTCATGGGGATATTTTAAGTCTAAAATTTAGGAAAAGTTTTATCTGATTTTAGCAAGCTAGTTCAAAAAATTGGTTCAGGTGACGTAAACGCGAAACTAACTTCAGTAAATGCTAAAGAGACACAGAACATTTGTGTGATACCGGTTTAGTATTATTGAAGGGAAAATAGTTTTTTCGTTTTTTTTTATTATAAATGAAATTTCATTTTTACCGTATATTAAAATGAGAAAATGTTAGTTTCCGCAAAATTTGGTTTAGATGGTCCTTTATAAGCTTCATGAGCTTGATGAGCAAAAGGATTTTATTTTAAGTTTCAAGAAAATGGAAAAATGCAATGGAAAATGGGGAAAAAGGGAAATAGTACGTTTTTTTTTTTTCTTTTTGTAATCGAATGAAATCGCAAGGTTATTCACATGAAATGTGTACTTCTCTTTGTGCGTATTATGATATGCTTTTAAAAAAAGAAGCATTTTACCATCCATTATTAAAATATAGTTTCCAACTTACTTGCAAGGCGAGGCCTGAATTGAATAGCGAGTTTGTAGCTGTGTAATGCTTCTTCATATCGCCCTTGCTCTTGCAATAATATTCCACTGAAAGACAGGAAAGCATTATTTTTTCTACGAAAGAAAATATTTACGGTAGAAAATTTCCTTTGCAAGTTACTTTTTCAATTTTTTTTTACAGAAATAAGCATATATATGTGTCAGAGTTATGAAGAACCTATTCCCGGAGTAAGAAAACATAGCAGGAAAAATATTTTTTTTTCCATGGCAGTGGCTTGCTTGTAACTTGGAGACACGCGTATGTATTTTTATTGATTTGTTTCGCCTAAGCACGGTCAGTTTCTAAATGAGTATTTCACAGTGGCATTGTAGAAATAGATAAAACGGAAGGAAACTAATTCTTATTCTATGTTTCTCAAATTTTAACTTAAAAGAAGATTATTAAAAGAAGAGGAACTTTATTTATATTAAATTTGTAGAAAGTTCTGATAGAAATGTTTCCTACACTAAAAATACTGTGAATACTGTAAGGAGAAACACGCAATTTATAACAATAAATTACTAAAATAGAGTTTGAAGTGAAGTTCATCTCTAATTTAAAAAACTACGAAAATTTATAATCAATCCTATTTAGCAATCCTAATAGCGTGGATCAAAAAAAAATCGATTTTTTTTTATTTCGGAATAGCGTTATCTCTCAAAAGTTGTAGCTTAATATCCTCAATTGGGGAAAAATAAAAAAAAACATTCTCAGTTGACATCTTCAGTTCGTGCATGAGGCTGAAATTTGAAAAAAAAAAAACAATGTTAAAATTGAATTTTTCAAACAGTTTAATTTTTTTTTCTAACATAAATTATCAGTATATAGCTTAGTTTTAACCTAAAAAAATGTTTTATAGCTTTTATCTAAGATCTTTAGTTCGCGCATACGCCTTGAATTGGGCTGGCTGCCTAAAATTTGAATTTTACGTATGTGCGACTAAAGATCGAATGAAAAAGCTATAAAATATTTTTAGGGTCAAACTACGCTATATCTACTGATAATTTATGGTTGTTGCACACTAAAAATTGAAAAAAAATAAACTTTTGAAAATTTTAATTTTTAACATTTTTAAAAACTTTTAGTCTCATGCGCGTACTGAAGATACCAACTCACAACACACACACAATTTTCCACAATTAAGGTATCAAACTACAACTTTTTTGAGAGGTAACGCGATTCTGAAAGAAAAAAAAATCGATTTTTTCGAACCACCTTATTAAGTAACCGTTCACACAAATTAGGGAACAGTTTTAAAAATAAGTAAATGCATTTGATCTCTCATTATGGTTCAGTATTTAAATTTTTTTAAATTATTTTTAAAATGTGGTTTCTAATGATGCATGGTTATCTGTAAAATAGTAGGATTTGACTTTAACTCGTTATCGAGCCGATAGAGCGAAGCAGCGACCAGACTATTTGAAAGGCAGTGCCACTAGACGACAACTACAAGAGTTTCAGTTGGATGGCTGTTCACGTCGATGCGTAACGTCAGTTTCACTTGTTTTTATACAGGTATGTAAATTTTCATGGCCTCATTTAAACTAAAAACAAACATATACGTCTTAAGTAAAGTATTTGTCTGTTGTAATATTTCGAAAGAGCACATTTAGGAGCTACGAGTGATGTGATAGTTTGTCCATAAAATTCTTTTTTTGACCGTCTGCGTAAAGTTAAAGGGAAAACATGGCGACGGGACACATTTTTGAACACCAAGCGGGGCATATTTTCGCATCGAAAAAGCAGCACGAAGAGGCTGATACTCAAGTTCTAACACAGCCAAACGTGGGTTGTCCCACCCCAGAAGAAGTGAGACCTCTGGAAAAAGCGGGTCCGGAGAAAACAGACCGGCAAAGGAAGAAAGAAGAGAAAGTCGGTCATTTTGACCGACACTCCGGTCAAAGAGCAGCTTAGACTAGAGCAGTAACAAACTAAGCATAGAAAACAAATGAAAAATGAGAATGAAAAGAAAGATAAGAAAAATGTAAAAAAGAGTTTATTTAAGAGACAAATTGGAAAACCTTACAAGCCCGAAGAAGAATCAAGTGATGAAGAGGAAGAAGACTGCTTGCATTTACTGCTTAGAATTGTACAGTAAATCTAAGGCTAAAGATATATGTGTATAGTGCACTCGTTGCAAAAGATGGGCCCACGAGTCTTGCATCAAAGGAAACCATATGTTCTTTGTATGCATTAATTGTGAGTGACGATGACGCTTAATGTCGTTAACAGTCCTACATGTATTAAAATTATTAAGTAGTCAAGTTGGTGATGAGTTTTTTTTAAATGTATATTTACTGAAAATCAGTAAATAACCTACCTTCAAAATATTTTGTTTGATTTCCTAAATTATAATGATATAAGTGCATGCGAAAACTTGTCCCTGTCTATAAATAAGGTATGCGAAAACTTGCCCCGGTCACGGGGCACATTTTCGCACGTGACATAATGACACTTAAAACTATTTTTCTGCAAAACAAAGCTTAATTAACTGATGTAAGTAAATCCACGTTGTAGCCAAGGTTTTCCTGAATGGTGTAGTACAGTTTTTTAAAACTTAGGTAAATAAATAAAAAATAAAAATAATAATTTAAAAAAAAAGCGTGAAAACCTGCCCCGGTCTCCCCTACTGTTGGAGGTAAAAAGGTCAACCTTAAATCTTTTCTTTGAATGTCGGTTGCAGCAGCATGATCTCTTACAAACACGGGACACACTTTTTATTTATACTCAGGTTCAAATAATTATTAATTAGAAGAAATTGCCCTTTTTTTCCTCCTTAACACTAGAAAGACTAAAAATTGCTGTATACCAAGAAAGATTGATGGAGCTAGTGTGGCCCCTCCCAGATCTTTAAGTAAATCGTTACACTGTAAAAAAATTTAGTGTATGTCAACACCAAAAATGGTGGCAACTATTTTAAAGCAAGTGTCGTGTAGTGAAACACCGCAGATAATTCTTGGTGTTTGCTAACACCAAAAATAATCTGTGGTGTTTCACTACACGACACTTGGTGTAAAGTAGTTGCCACCATTTTTGGTGTTGAGATACATTATTATTTTTTTTTTTTTTTTACAGTGAACATATTATACAAGTTTTAATTTCCCAATTTATTATTAACAACACAAATACATATAACTATTTCGTATATGAAGATTCTCAACTTTTTATTTTTAATACGAGGAATGGACATTTATGCCTTATAAGTTGTTCAAAAAAGTAACTTTCAAAAACACTTAAGGAAATTAAAATTATCTGTATATTAGAACAATGAAATTAACACTTTTCAAAAAACAACATAAAAATGGAACAGTTGAAGATTTCAATCAAATTTATTCAAGAAGATTTCTTAATCAGTCTTAAAAGTCTGGTATACATAAAAACGAATTATAAAAACCAGCAGAATATAAAAATTTCAAAAATCACGATACAATAACGATAAAGTTTATCGCTCCTCAAAAATAGTTATATTACAACAAAAAAAAAGTATTTACTAGGCCATAGCGTTTTCTCGGAAAGCGCGCCACTCACATACACATACAAACATGTTATTTTGTTATGAATTGATATACCGTAAACCCAGCCGTAAAGCAGCCTTGTTGAAAATGGCTGCTAAAGTTGTAACGATCATTCATAAAAGAATATATTCGTTGGTTTATCTTTCGGATGGACTAAAGACTTTTCTAACAATCGTGCAAAGTAACTTTGGTTTACGGTAATTGACATTTCATTACAAATAAAATTTAACATACCTTTTGAAAACTTAAATACTGTGCACACGAGTATTGTGTGTTGACGACGTTGCAACGTGCTTGAAACTGATTAATGTTTGGTTGCCACCGGCTGTTTTTCAAACTTATACCAAAGTTGGTGTCAACGGATCCTCAAATGGTGTTTGCGTATGTGACGTAAGTGTAAGAATTCACTAATATCGGTGTTTGGTTTCAGTTACACCACTTTTGGTGAATGGAAAAGCTAGATATGGTGTTGACTTGAAATAAAGCGTTGATTTGCACAATTTTTGGAGTTGCTTAGCACCAAACTCGGAGTATTATTACACCTCAGTTTTTACAGTGTACTAATGTAATAAATGCGAAAATGACTTTGTTTGTTTGTATATTTGTTTGTAATTATTTAACGCCTTAACTACTCAACCGATCATCATTTAATTTTGTAAACACGTTGTCATCACTTATAAACACTAGAAAAATTACCAGTTTTTAAAAATTAGAATGCTAATGAGTAAAATTCTTATTAAGAATTCATAATGGATTTCGCATATTTAGAGCTATGTTTCGTGTTGATATCTTAATTGGCTAAGTTTAAAGCTTATAATACATTTTGCATTAGGATTTTTTCACTGCTGTGACTAACGGAAAATATTTAATAATTCTTTCAGAAATAAAGAAAACTAGCTTAAAATTTAATACTGACGTTGATATCACACAGAACGATTACTTTTAAGTCATAATCTAAAACCACAAGAAATATAATTTATATTGCTCGGATCACTATATAATTACATTACAAAGTGAAACACAGTTTATACGTTTATCTTTAATACTGACGTATTAAAGATAAACGTATATATAACCATTACAATTATACGTATTTTTTAAAATGTTCCTGCAGTCTAACGCAGATTTATGTATACATATTAAACGTTTTTTTTTTTTTTTTTTTTTTTTTCAATTATACGCGTTTTTCATACAGTCCTTCAGTCCTTTTAAAAATGTACAGACGGTTCATCACTGTATATTAACTTCCTGCATATTATCAAAATTACTTCGTGAGTGGATATTTTCGTCAACATACTGTATGGATGCTTTTAAAGGGTCAGATAGTAGAATGAAATACACAAATAATGATAAATAAAGCGACTTACAGATTGTATCGAACATCAGCCATATTTGAGCGGTAGCTTAATGCTTTCTTGTAAGCCCATTCAGCTTCCGCTTTTTGTCCACGTCCACTTAAAATGTTGGCCAAATTTCCATAGGCTGCAAAAACAAAAATTTTCTTCGTGAAACATGTGTGAAATAATAATGTCAACATTAAATAATCTATGCATATAGTTAGATCATTGTGCAACAATAAATCAGCAAAGAATGTGTGGATAAATAAGAATTACACACAATAAAGCGCGACAGAACTCCAACTTTTACACACAACGCTTTCAGAACTTTAGTATCAGAACAACAAATGAGGCAGTAAGAAGCAAAGGGATGAAAGTGCCAAAATTAAAAATTTGGTTATAACCATTACAAATGTAGGTTCCCTTCTGCTTTGGGGCAACAGATAGTACTAGTAGCCCTGGGTGCTGCTATACAGCATGATTTAAAAAACTTTTCAATGATAGCCTACATAGATACTACACATAAATGGAACTTTAAACGCGTTTACTCAAAACTTGAAAAGGTCCACTTACATCCCTTTGCTTCTTACTGCCTCAAATGAAGCTTTAAACTATGAAACCATAGAAACGATGTCAGGAATAAAGGACTTCATTACTGCTTCAAAAAAATTAGATTATATTGTAATGTAATGTACGCAAACTGATTCCAGGAAATTATTAGAGCACATAAAATATATTAGTTCTCCTACAATATTTTCTAAGATGGTAAATTGGTGTAAAATGTTTTAAGGTGATTGCCAGAACTAATGACTCGTTTATCTTAATTTCAAAAATCTCAAGCAGCAGCAAACCAATCATTGGTGACTAGATCATTAATTCTTTCAACATTTATCTCACAGTGGAGCAAAAATTTATGAAAATATATCATTTCTTTAACGAGGAAAAAAACTATTATTTAAAATTTTTTGTCTGAAAGATAATCGATACTCTAAAAGTTCATTTAATAAGCTGTCCTGCTGCTTTGCATGCTTTCTATACTTATTTACTGTTCCATTTATTGCATTTTCCTTCGTTTAATAGTAATAAACCTCCTAAAAGCATGTGAAAGTGTTTCACCATCGTGCGATCGGAAATCTTTGAATATTAGTTTAAAGCAGAAGACCTTTTGACAGCAAAGATGCTCGTAATGAAAGCTCTGCTCCTTAACTACCGGCTCCCAAAAGTGTCCTGTAATTAGAAAAGACAATGTGTTATTCCTCACTCTCGGTGGTTAAGGCTTAATAGAGCAGTGTTGGGTCTCAAAATTCGTTTACTTGATGTGCGGCATCAGTAAGGCCATCAAGTCGTGAATATATGATTTGATGTCAACTTATAGTGAGTCCGATATTTAGTGTCTAGAGTACTAAGGGATGAATACAAATTGATGGTAATTTTATCTCATAAAAAATGATTATTCCATAATTTAGTAGAGTTTTTAAACGCATGTATTGTAGGCACATTTCTTACAATGGAAAATATGTAAAAACAGCTGGTTTAAGAATTGAAAAATCTTTTAGAGAAAGATCATTCCACATTTTAATTTTGTATTCATCTTTTGTATTGTATTCTTCACTGAGAGATGAATACAAGTTGATGTTAATTTTATCTCATAATTTTGTTTTTATTTCATACTTCATAACGAAAATATGAATTCATTGTCTGAAGTTAATCCTCATACCAATGCAGTTTTTTTTTACCAGCATCTATTTTAGGCTCATTTCCTACAATGGAAAATATATAAAAACAGCTGGTTTAAGAAAAAAAAATTGTTTTAGAAAAATATAATTCCATATTTTAATTTTATATTGATCCTTTTTTACTGTATGTTTCACACTGGCGGATGAATATAAACTCATGGTAATTTTATCTCATAAAAAACTGTTATTCCATACTTTATTATGAAAATATGAAATCATAGTTTGAAGTTACTCATAACGTATCAATGAAGTTTTTTTACAAGCATATACTGTTATGCGGCTATCTTACAATGGCAAATGTACAAAAACAGCTAATTTTTTTTTAAATAATAATTTCTTTTGAAAATGCCACATTTTAGTTCTGTGTATTGATATTTTTGTCCCGCATTTATCATTATAAAATTACTTTAAAAAAAATTACAGATTATAATTTACGCCAAACGAAATCAACTAAGATTGTATAAAATTAAAAAGACTATACTTCGAAAAAGATAAAGAATAATAAAAAGAGACGTTCGTTACTTAAAAAATTGTGTGTTATAAGTTAAGTATAATATCCTAAAGTAAAAACATTTCAAAATGTAAATAATTCATCCCTACTCCGAAATAAATGATGATCATTCTTTCTTTTACAATACGAGAAACACATCCATACCAATCCACTTCTTGCCACTGGTAGTAAAATGCAACCAAATAAGCCGCAAAGCAATTTTTCGCAATGCAATAATTGGCAATGCAGCTCAAGCAACAAACCAAGGCACTGGTAATGAACGAATAACATGCAGCAATTTTGAACCTACGATCGTTTAAAACGGGGAACTCAGACAAAGGTATGACTTTGTAAATGACGTTTTTTTGAAGGTGTTTCAGTAAATCTATTACAAGCTAGTTGCCCCCCCCCCCAACAAAAAAACAATGTTATTCCTTTTTCTGTTTTTTTTCCCTCCGTTATTATTTATTTAATGAGAGATTATAGGTATTTTTCTTTACGCCTATTGTGGAGCTTTACTTCACAAAAAATTCAAAACAATGCTTGGTGACAGGCATATATATTTTCTTTTTTCTCTCTCTCTTTTTTTATACATACATTACATTATGTATAAAAAAATACATAATAATTATTATGTATTTTTTTAAAAAAAACTTTATATATTTTAAACAAATTTATAGTTAAACCAAAAAAAAATCTTTCTTTTTTTTTTTTTGAAAGTATTGTGAAGAGAATCAAAATTACATGACCGTTTTTAATAAATTTTCACGGTGACACAATATATCATATACCTTGCTGCTCTTCTGTAATAAAGCTCAATATTTTATTTCGTCTCTATAAATGTCTGAATACAGTTGTCTTTAATATATTTGAAAATAGCTCTCGGAAGCCCATTTTCATGCAAATTTAGCCTGAGTCAAAGGAAAGAAATACGAATAAGAAAAAAGAAAGGAGCGAGGGAACACCAGTGGTGGAAAACCAGACAATTAACGCAAAGCAAAAGCCAAATCAGCTGGGAGAGTTTTCAACGAAACGATGCTTTGCCCTTTGGAATATTAATTACTCAAGAAACATTATTGCACAAATCAGTTGGAATTACGAATACAAAAGTTTCTCGAAAATCTTTTGACTGGAAGAAACTAATATTGCAAACAGCAGGTCTCTTCCTGCAAGGAATAATTCAAAATACTTGGTTTCCTTATATAAATTGCATAAGAAATAAATAAAATTGCTTCAATTGTTAAAGATTTTGAATAGGTTTTATCATTTAAAGAAGTCATTACTGTGCCAAAAATATCTTATTTTCGCACAAGTCTTTATTAAAGTCAAGTATGCAATAACAATACTATTTTATAAGATGGAATCAAATGCTAGACTTAGCACGCATGAAAACCGTGCAGCATTGCTCATGGCCTAGCTCTAGCTTTGTTGCTCAACGTTTAGAATAGAGTTCACGGAAAAACATAATAATAAATAATTAAGTAAAATAAAAAACAAACTTGAAAATAAAAAAAAAGCAGAATCATTGCACTTTTGAACGGTAAAAATTTTATCGCCTCTTTCATTGTGCATTAAAACACAAACTGCAAAGATAGCATTTGATTTCTGAAGAAGCACTTAACTGACTTTCAGAAACCACTACAAAGAAAGCAATTAAGTTTTAAGAATCGTTATGAAAGACGAAAATGCTCTTTTAAAGTGATATGAAGATATAAAATGAGCTTCATCTCAGCACTTCTATTTGCATTGCCTACTTGAAATTAAGATAGGTTTTTGCACTCTTCTAGGAACAAAGCTCGGTCTTTGACTTAAAAGGCGGCATCCTTGTAGCCCCTAGGGGTTTCAAATGATTTTACACTCAAACTTTAAAATTAAAAAAAAAACGTTATTATTGAGCACATTCTATAAAATGTATAACGTGTATGTTATTTTTTCTTGATACTTAAAATTTATCGAATCAGCTCCTTTATTCGAGTTTTAAATGTCATTTATCTTTGGGCAGCTTTAGTAAAAACAGCAGTCCGTAAAAACTCATTGTTTATTCCTTGTTACCCAAGTTCAACTTAATTTAATAATGCATTTTAGCAAATCAAAAGTAACAAAAGTAAGCGAGATATATATATATATATATTTTTTTAAATAAAAATATTGTTACCTTAAGTGCGCCTGTAATTATTGTGTTTTACATTTAATTATATTGCTTTCAAATTAAAAATGAAAACAAATAATGATTATTAAAACAGATTGAAACATGTTTTATCAAAAGGAGAAAAACAAAGTCATGGGCATTAATTTTATCGAAAAGTTTGGATATTTCCAAATAAAAAATTAAATTAATAAGTAGCAAAATAAAAATATAATTTCTAAGACGAAGAATCTGCTTACATAATGTTGTTTCGTTGCATAAGAATTATTAATAGTTAGAGCGAACGCGCATTAATGAAATACTAAGCGATGTATGATTGTGTTCACATGCAACGCGCTTTGATTTCAACGTAATTTCATTGGAATGTTGTTTGTTAACGCAGCGCAATCGCAGAGTTAACACGCATTAGATAAATCAAATGGCATATCCTTAACGCAAGTTAGCTTTGAGAACGTATTGCAACACATGAAAGGTTAATTCTTGAAATAATAACGCAGCACTATTGCGCGGTGTAAATGTGTTGAAATCCAACGCACCTTGCATGTAAACGAGCTCTAGACGTACAAACTTAGAACATTAAAATCATGGAGGAAGGATAAAAAGCAAATAACACTTTAAAATGACAAGAATTAAGTGGTCATTTAAAATACAAAGACTTAAAAATGCAAACTTTCAGAATAAAAGAATTCCGTTTAGATGCATTATATGAAACTTTTTATATTGCAGCAGTTGACTTTTGTCTTATGCGGCAAAAATATATGTTTTAAAATCAATCTTTGAACAATAACAGTGAGAACGTAGTAAATGTTAAAGTATTTTTTGTAATAGTTTTATTTTTATTTTTTTATTCTTGATTTATATGAAAAAGAGAGTGGAGCAGATGTGTCTGAATGAAACGGCTGCCTGAAATTTTTATGCAAAGTATTTTACCCCAAATTATTGTTTTTACAACAGTTAGGATAGCTCCAACTTTAAACGGCATTTTCGTTAACAGTTTTTAGTCTTAGTAGAATTTTGAGTTAAAAATATTTGTTTCCTCGTATTTTAAAAGAAGTTTAGATCTTTTTTTCTTTTATCATGTAACAAAACATGCAAAAATCTGGGAAATACTTATTTATAGAATTTTATTGACGTTAAGAAGTTATGAAATATGTAGTTGATCTTTTAAAAGATATTCCGTTAGGTGCCACATATAAATCTCAGCAACGATGATTAAAAAAAAAAAAAAAACGGGGAACCGGGGGATCCAAAAGTCAGGACAAACTTTAGAAGTGAATAATTTGAAAACGAATAAAGATTAAAAGATTCGGCTTTCGCTAAACGGATGGAAGGATGCCGGGTTTTGTGTGGCAACAAACCAAAAATAGTTCTGTTAGGCAACAAACCAAAAATAAGTCTGTTAGCCACCAACTGATGGCGCTTTTGGATTTCTGATATAGGATTATGCAAAGCAACAAACAATAGAATACGGAGCAACTGCAACAGGTAGTGGTAGTTGAAGCTTATATGCATCGAAATGTTGTCATTGTTGCGAACGCCCTCTTACTTAAACTGTATTACATTTGTAAATCTTCTTTTGGAGATATAAAAAACTATGAGCCACCTGTTGGTCGCCAACAAAACTATTTTTGTTTCGTTGCCACTATAAACCCCGGCTTTTTTTCTATCCGTTTAGTGCAAACCGCATCTTTTTATCTTTATTCGTTTTGAATTATTCATTTTTAAAATTCGTCCTGACTTTTGGAATTTACATAGAATTTAAAGTATTTTGAATGTGGTTCAAAGAGTGGGGAATTTTTCAACGTAGGTCATATTGAAAGAGTTGGGTTCGTATTTATTTTTGAAACAAAATCAGTGAATTCTGATAAAATTATCGCATATGTCTTAAATGCAGCTTTTATCCTCATTTTTTTCAGGACTTTCGGTCTTTAAACTTTTCTGGCCAATAGATAGTTATGATTTGAAGCAAGTAAAGTAAGGTTTAGTTCATATTCGTAATAATAATTATTTACTTTTGAAGACACTTAGACTTTTTGGTGACATTATCCTGATCTGAAAATATGTTGTTAGATATTTCAAAAAGCAAGTTCTTATTTGATAGAAATCATTTTTATGTGATCAATCATTCACAGTGATGTTAGGCTTAAAATAGCAGGAAAACTATAATGTAGTATGAGGCATGTCGAAACGTTTTAGAAGGGGCATGCTGAAAGAGTGTTTCAACATGCAAATAGCTTAGAACAGTGAACGCGTATTAATTTTAATATATTTAATGAAATATTAGTTCCCGGGGTTCACCGATTCTTAACGGCTGGTTTTAAATCAATTGATTTTAAAAGAAAAAAAAGAATCACTGATTTAAATCAAAATTGATGTTCATAAATTAAAGATGAACATTTCATAAAATATAATTTCATGTTAAGTAAACGCACATATGTGTATTTTTATATTAAGTAACAAACACATCACTCAAAAGCTGATAACTGAGAAATATTTAAACCGGGGAAGAGAAGAGGAAGAAATGGAAGCCACACACACAATCGCACGATTGTTGGCATCCCGAGAAAGCTTAACGTCTTATGGTTGCATTGAAAAATTAGTATTTCCAGATGAGTTGTTTAAGACTGCCTGTAAAAATTAAAAGGAAGGAGACTGTCGTTTTTGTATCATTAAATGTATTTTGTAAGTTATTTTGTAACGTCCTTAATTGTGTTCCACCATGCCCTACACTGAGGCATGTTGAAACATGAACATTTAAAAAAAATATTTGCTTTTAACATTTTGCGAACAATTATAGCTGTAGTCCAAGGCTTAATGAATGAACCAGTATCCTCAATTTATAGATGTAAAAGTAAAACATGTTTCAACATGCCCCACTCTCCCCTATTTTTTTATATTTAGCAGACATAGTAAAAATAGTAACAATGTACTACAGTAAAAAGTGCTCAGTTGTTGTAATGCAATTTATCAAGTGTTATATTCTATACGCCAAATCTATCGCATGTTTGAATGATTGAGTTTTAAATATTTTCGAGCTCAGAAGAATTACTTTCACTAAGAAATTTATAAAAGTTAAAATATTTACTATTCTAAGCACACTTCATTATTTGAAATACATCTTTAACAAATAATGCTGAATGCACATGTGAGTATATATATATTTCTTAATTAAAGGCAATATTATTAAATATTCATGTAAGCTATAATTAATATTCCTATTCCCCCTTATCTTATCTTTACGTAACGATAAGGCCCGAAATTCCCGTTGTATTTCACTGTAATAAATATACAAATGCATCTTACTTGAAATAAAAATTGATATTTTTTTTTAGCCATCGCAAAGGTCCATCCGTGTACAATTACCGTGCAATGCAAATGCGTAATAAATTTAACGCTAGCCCTTTCATGTTAAAGTCGTTAATTTAATAGTTGCACGAGTAAAATATCGACCTCAGCTAATATATAGCTCTGGGAGTATATTCTTCAACAAATGATTTTCATCTTTGTTTATCAATTAATAAATCCTTCTAGATACATTAAATTTTTATGTTTCTAGTTTACTATCAAAATGTATTACGTTTTAGCATTTTGAAGGCCTTTTTCTGTCGCTTTCAATGCATTAGATACTGCCTTGAAATAGGAGAATTAATTTTTCATCTTTCATTAGGCGAATTCAATGTCGTCGTACAGTTTATGGGCATTTTGTGATCGTTAAAAGTTATGACTGTAAACGTACGGTTATGTAAAAATATTCTCAGTTTGCGAGCTTCGTAGGTGTGACAATTTAATGCCCGTCTTATCGTATTCATGATCCATAAATAAAGATGCATTTTGCAGATCACATAAAGTTAAGTTTAATTATTTGCGGGTCTTCAAAGTTAAAAATTCTGAACAAAGTTTTACTCACTACATAATCCGAAAATTGCTTGAATCACACCTAGTGCTTCAAAAGTCTCACCACCTAGTCTCATCAAAGACGAAGTAATTTCTGGTGTTTTCTAATTATGTATCGTCTATTATCATGAAAAAATCACGAATTTAAATTGCTGGAAATAGCATAATAAAAAGGTTCCTCCCAATTTGCGAAAATCAATGAAAAGATCGGATTTCCGATTTTTTGCATAAAATATAATTTGCCACCTCATAAAAGTCAAAATATTAAAAATTCAAGACGTATTCGTTATAGAACTTTAATTTTTTCTTACCACTTCAATGTAATCCGCTTAATAAAATTAAGAATGGGGATTTCTACTGCATTTTAAAAATATTTTGCATGAAAGAGCAGCAGCAATTATGTTTTTTCTACGTTTTTCCTTGGTAAGTTTAAAACTTTTTATTTATTTATTTATTTATTTATTTCAAAAACTGATTTATTAATTGATAAGTAAAAAAGAAAAAGGAACTTTGAATCCAAAATTTAAAACAGAAAAAAAATAAAACAAATTTTGAATTAATTTTATTTTCCTTGCAGAAATTACGTTTTTTAGTAATAATCTTTAGTAGTATAAACATGAAATAAGTAAAAATATACAAATACAAAAAAAAAAATTATGGGTAACAAGTCCTCTTAATGAAACACAGAAGTTGTAAATTATTGCATGACCGTGTTATCGGGATGAAAGAAATACATTTTCATTGCAGAAGACATCAGTTAAAGAATGAAAAAACATAGGAATGCTTCTTTTTCTGAATGTTTTTTCATCCATAATTTCATGAATTCTGCATTAAGAAAGAACTAGCGTGCAACCCAAAAGCACGTGTTTGCAACAACTTGCAAATTCTCTGCCTTATTGAATTTGTTTTGTGTACAGTGGACTCTGTCTATCTGAACACTCCTTAATGTGAACGACCCTAAATCCTGAACACATTTTGATGGTCCCGGCGAATACATCCAATATTCCTCCTGTAATGTACACCCTTATAATCTGAAACACTTTTCTTCAATTCCATGACTGTTCAGAATAGAGTGAATTTTTAGCTCAAAGTTATTGTTTTTTCTCCCAAATGTAAATTTAAAACTTCATTTTTGAGGTTTAGACATTTCAAACCTGAGAGTGGTTGGGAGAAATAATTTTAAAAAAAATCATAAATTCTTCCATCGTACAGTGTGTTTAATAGAGTAACTTTATAACTAGGCAGGTCCACGGTAACGGACGTATAAATTTTTTAATCCTTGCAAAGATTGCAAATATGTTACATCGTTGTTTCATTGCACGAAAAATCTAATGCAATCAAATTTTGAAGACTTCCAGAAACAATATGTAATTCTTATTTTTTTCTTAATAACGTACGTCTCACGAGATATGTCCATTGCGTCGAGACGTAATAAAATACTCAAATAGTATTTCTGGGGGGGGGGGGGTTCAAAAAACTATTCCATTTTATAGAAGAATAGTCCATGTTCTTCACATAAATAATGCGATAAAAATAAAGATCCAACTTATTTGGAGCCTTTATATAATTTTTGGTGCAAAAAAATATTTCTATTAAAATAGAATTGCCCACCAGTAAATACGGTTTGTTACAAAATAAAAACGGACATATCTCACGAGATATGTCCGTTGCGTCGAGACGTTACCGAGACGAAATAAAATACTCAAATATTATTTCGGGAGATTTTTCAAAAAACTATTGCATTTATAGAAGAAGAATCCATGTTATTCATATAGTTATTGCAATAAAAAAAAGTCAAACATATTTGGAGTCTTTATAGCTTGTTTTGTGCAACAAATATTTCTATTAAAATAGAATTGCCCAACAGGTAAATATGGGGTTGTACAAAATAACTAAGTGAGGATTCTAATTAAATTTAATTAGTCCGTCATATGTCTTATGGGTTTAGGGGTCATTGTTTGTGAGCGCAGAGGATATTTAACTGCATCAAATGCAGAACACAGTGCCCAATTAGTCTGATTTGTTGCAGGATTTAGTTTGGAATTTAAGTAATTTTATTGCTAAAATATATAATTTAAATTCTTACAACATGCATTCCTTATTGAATTATGTTTCAAACGTTATTATGTTAAAATATGCGTTCTGAAATTATATTTTTTGTGCAATATTTATTTAAATACGTGTTTGTATGGCCACATTAATATTAAGATAAATGATACAATGATAAATTAACAGCTGCTATCTAGTATGCAGAGGAATATTTTTCATTAATAAATTTCTTTAATAATTATATGGTTGAAAGACATGAAAACGAGTTTCCCCTTAATGATTTTAAATGTAAATCAATGAGAATTTTATAGAAAACCCGAATCATAGCACATTGTTGAGGGCAATCTAAAATGATATTTTTAAATTTCGGAACAATATTGCTTACATACATTTTAACAAAAAAGAAACACACTCGGTTTTTTTTTTTTTTTTTTTTTGTTTTGTGTGCTTGCCTACTATTTCGTTATGATGTTATCGTACTGTCTTAACCTTTGTTATTGTTACACAAGGAACTACTTGAGAAATTTGTGCATTTCCTGTCAAAAATATATACTGTGGTAAATAAATAATATTCTTTGCTCAAAAATAGTGGTTTCCAAATATGTAACATTAAAAATGCAGATTAAATACACCATTATAGCACATTTTGTGTCATTCCACTTGGTAATATTTCAGTATTCTATAACGTGTTATTTTGTACAGGCAACATTTGTTCCTTGTTCGGACAGCTGTTCTACAAAACCTAAAGTCGACTCCCGCTACAACGCGATTCGACTTACGCGAAACGGCTACAACGCGATTTTTTTTCATCAGTAAGTAATTTTAGATCTAACGCGAATTACTCGCCGGAATTTTCAGAAGGGCTTAACGGAGTGAAAGTATCGGTTTTGTTATTGGCTACTGCGTGAAAGGACCTTCATCCCTTTAGCATCACTGGCAGCAGAAATCCCCACAGCGTACTAGACTGAACATAGCTTTAGTTGTGTATACAAATAACTACTCCTCGCTTTTACCATATTTTTTTCATTCTAAATGCAAAAGTTGATGAAATATAATGATACCTCAGAGAGTGTTCCATCTAAAGTTTGTGAAGACCGAAAGAAAAAAAGAAAGTTTCTGTCAATTAAAGAAAAGCTAAAGGTTCTCGATGTGCTTGAACAACTAAAAAATGAATTGAAGGGAACACGACAATTACGTGTGAGTGAACTACTGGATCTAGTGCACAGTATTGTACGTACCGTACTAGTTTGTTTTATGTTTCTCTTTCCCGATGATTACTGATTTCGTACATCGTAACAGTATTTTATGTTGATTAAAACAGTTTCATTAAAAATACAAATGAAATTCAGATCTTCATGTGAGAAACGGTAATGTATAATTAAGGAACGGTTTAAAACAGTTTGAAGTGGTGTTAACAAGTGTCAAAAATAATTTGGTAAGTTTAAAAAAAATTACATATACCCATTTCCACAACGCGAAATTTCGACTTACGCGAAGAGTCTTAGAACGCATCCCTCGCGTAAGTCGGGATTCGGTTGTATTTGGAATTTGAAAAACTAGGAACATAGTACAACAATTTCATAACAAAAAACCTTAGTCAAGCAAAAAAAAAAAAAAAAACTAGACAAAAAAATAACCTGTTTAGGACTTTTTGCTTCCGGTGTACTTATTCTAAACGTTAGTCCCGTCATGCCTACTAATCTTTCAAAAAAAAAAAAAAAAAAAAATGAACGAGGATTTCATATTCCATTAGCAAATTAACCAAGTTATTATTGCATTTTATTTAATATTGCTTGAAACTTAAGCTCTTGATTTTTGTAATAAAATTATGAAATGACATTTTTCGTATTATGCGATTAGCAATGCGTGCAAATCTAAGTTGACAATAATTAACACCTTTGTTTTTCTCATGCAACTACGTATCTGCATTTAAACAATTATATAATGTTATTTAAACTACGTAAGTTAGAGAAATTATTGAATGTAGTATACAACTAAAAGTAAAGATATTTAAATGTATTCAGTAAAACTTACATTTTAATAAAATCAACTCTTTAACAAATTTTCGATTTGTTATTCGACACTCAATTTCATTAAAGCAGTTTTAAGGTGACGTTAACTTGACAATATTATGAAATAAAAAAGTTTTTCTACTGCAGTTATGGAAATTCAATAGCAATTTCAGAATTAGTGTAATACTAATGCAAGAAGCATGCAAGTCTAAGAAATAATAATAATAATAGGGTGCATACTGCATAATCGTATTTAGAAGTACTGGTTTATTACAATAAAACTATTTACAGATTACAAATTTAAAAAAAAGGCATAGCTTAAATTTAAAAAAAAAAAACTTTGCATACATTATTATTATTTTTTTTTTTTTTGTAAAAAAAATCAATGAATGCAAAATTTAATCTTTGCGTAAATTATATTTAAAATTTCACTTTCATTTCGCTTGGTAGGAGATGGATAAACAGGAGGGTGATATTAAGATAAAATAACTCATATGCAGCTTTTGAAGTTCAATTATTTCTTAAGAGTTGAGCTTTATTAATAATAAATATGGAAAAAGTATAAAAGTGCTAGTTGGTATACAATTAACTCTAGTAACTTACGTGAAAGCTTTAACTCAGATTGCATTTTAAAAAGTTTAATATAAAAGAACCTTAACTGAATGCTGTAAAAAAGATTTAGACAAGCATGTTTTCTTGTGTAGGAAGACTTCTACTTTCTTTAAATATAAAAGACAAATACTAAACTATGGATTACTTTAAGTGCCCAGCAATGCATTAGACGAAAAGCTCTAAGGATGAAAAACCATATAAAGTTCTTAAAAGTTAAGTATATTAATGCTTCATAAAACCCGTAAATGATCATTTGCGTCAAACGACCAGAGTTTTCTTAATCCACAACAGTTAAGGTAGAAATATTTTTAAGAGTTCATTTCGCCAGTAAAATCTTTTCAATGTATTTTATTTTTGATAAAAAGAAAGATTGTCAAGTTACAGTTGCGCATATTAATATTTTAAGAAAAGTGCTAAGCACGTGTGATTTGTATCGGGATTTAAATATCCAAGTGACTTTTTGAATGGAAATTAAGAATATTATTTTAGAAAAATAATATTTTATGATGATGATAGAGTGAGATTTAAAATGTGCAATGGCGCTGCCTGTGCTTTTTCACTAATCTAAAATTTTACTGATATTCTTTATTGTTTTTTGTGGTAGGGCATGAATATATTTTGACACATCGTTGCAATACGCTTTTATTTACCTTTTCAAGCATTCCCAATGCCTTTATAAATTTAGATAAAACGTTGAAGCGTTTGTTATCTAAGACTATACAAAGCAGATTTATAAAAATAACCTTGCCTAATTAGGCAATTAGGGTAAGATGAAACTTCTTTCATAAATGATAAAAAGTTTTGTTTCCTACATATCAGAAGGTTCGTCTTTTTTCCCCGCAGCGAAAGTGGAAAAAATATTACACATAACACACATTACACAATGTGTTATTAGAATTTTTAGCACTACAAATATAATAAAAATAGCCAAGGAAATCATTTTGTAGCGTCAGGGGTGCCCATCCCCCCCAAGCTCAATGGCGCAAATTCCCCCCCAAAAATTTTCTCGCTTTCGAATCGGGTCAAAGATAAGTTTTTAGAGTGTTTAATTTCCAATCAAATTCACGGGGGGGGGGGGGGGTAGCGCTAAACAAATACCATTTGATTACTGTTGGATTGTTGACCCGCCTTGCTTTCCCAAATTTTACAATGTGGAGCTTGAGTAAACAAGTTTTGGGTACCCCTGAGTTTTGCTACGCCTTATTATTATTTTTTTTCCAAACGTATGAATAATAAAGTGGGAGAGGGGATTCAACTTTCTGGCTTGGGATGGAGTAATTACTAGAATTATACAGTATAAATCTATACAATATGATATTTTTTTTTTTTTTTTTTTATCACTTAGGTAGGGGGACCGGGGGTTTCTCCCTGGAAAATGTTCGAAATCGTAGTTTTAAAGCCACAGTTTTAGACGATCTCTGGTGATGTTAAGGGGATAAAAGGTTTGGCGGCCCCTTCCCGGTAATTTTTCAGTATTGAAACTTTAAAAGTGCAATTGTAGATAGTCTAACGTTGTGTTAAGGAGGGCACTCCTTTGTTTTCAAAATTGTAGTTCTAAAAACGCAGTTTTAGACTATCTTAGGGAAAGAAGAGATCCTATAGGGCTCGCCCCAGGAAAATCTTCAAAGTTGAAGTCTTAAAAATGCTATCTATGGATGGGAGAAAAGCAGTTTTCTAAAACTGAAGCTCTAAAATCGCAATTGTAGCCGACCTTTGTTGGAGAGTTTTCGGAAGCTCTGCCGGAATTTTCTCGAAATTGAAATCCTGAAAACCAAATTTAAGACGATTTTTTAATAATGTTGACGAGAGAGGGGGGGGAGAGGTGCACTCTACTTAAATTTTCGAATTTGTAGCTTTAAAAACGCAGTTTTAATGGATCTTGATAATGTTAGTGGATGGTGAATTTCGGAGCCATTCCCGTGGCATTTTTTGAAATTGATACACCAAATACGCAACTCTAGGCTTGTCTTTGATCGTGTTAAGGAAGGGGGAATCAGGGGCTGTCTCCTATAAATTTTTCAAAATTGCAGTTCTTGAAACACAGTTTTAGATGACTCTTGTTGATAAAGAGGGTGTTAATCTGGCGTTACAGTGGAGGCGCTCTCCTGAAAGTTTTCCAAAATTGATGACGCATAGCCAAAAAAGATGATGGATCACACACACTGTGACAGATATTTTTCGGAAATACTGAAAAATGGATTCAGCAATTCATCAACATCGAAAATCAGAACTCAAGAATATTAACGAATCAAATATCCTTCTATACATATCAGACAAAGAAGAAAATAAATATGATTTACGAAAAATAATTTAAATACCTTAAGAACAGACTTCTACTTCCATCAGCGAAAACCAACTTCACTGAAAGTTTTAATTAAAATCATCTAATGATAAATTGAAACAATCAGTTTTGAAAATGGTAGAGAAGATGGGAGTAAAGTGAAATGAGAGAGAAAAATTCTTTATAAGCTTAAGCTAGTTAATGAAGAAAATATATTAATTGTCGATTGGAGGGATAAAAAAATATGTTATTCGCAAACTATTTCTTGAAGATTGTCAAGGTGCAAATGAATCAGTGAAAGACTAAGAGCGTACTGGTCAGAATTATTACAAACAATAAAACCTTTTCGATCTCTCTCCTTCTCATCACTGTCACACGTATTCATCATGCAAAATTGTGCTACTTCAGAAAATTTATAAAAATATTGAAAAGAAATCAAATCGTCTGATCCAGCTTTGAAACAGACACAAACTACATGTCGTCTGTGATGTTCCCTTCATCGAAAAAGAGACACAGTCATTAAATTTTGGAAAGGGGAGTACCAGTGCTGTCGCTAGGTCAAAAAACTGTGGAGGGGGGGGGGTCTACGCTTTTTGCGGCCGCTTAATTGTTTGAAACTCATGTTCAAATATGCAGAGAGAGAGAAAGAAGATTTGACTTCTGGTTTAGCAGGGAAAGTCATATTACTAGACTTAGTACTAGTAATATAAATTTAATCATAAGGATAATAATCAATCAGAATTAGGGGGCATCGGAGAGCTACCTTCTTGCATTATTTCGAAATTGAAGACATAAAAACGCAGTTTTAAACTATATTTTAAGTTTGGGAGGAAGGGGCGGGGAGGTTCAGGATAGCCTCTCCCGATAATTTTTCCAAATTTAAGTTCCCAACAGAATCGTACGTCATATTTAATTATGTTCAGAAGAGGGGATCCGGGGGCTCTCCCTCGAGAGTTTTCAAGATTGTTATTTGAAAAACACACTTTTACACGATCTATGGTGATGTTAAGGGAGGAAGAGACTCGGGGTCATCGTTCTATAATTTTTCAAAATACAAACTTCAAGCACACATTCCCTATTGTGAATTATTTCTCATTATGACACGTAAAAGGAAGTCCGGGGCACTCCCCCGGAAAAAAAAACTTGAAAATTGTAGTTCAAAAAATGCAGTTTTAGACGATCTATGGTGATATTAAAGGGAAGAGAGATGCGGGGGCCAATCCAATCCCGGAATGTTTTGAAATTTTGAAGCCTTAAAAACGAGATTGTAGACTTTTTTTTTTTGCTAAAATTTAGTGCATCGTCAGTTTCTTGAAATTAAAGCTTCGAAAACGTAATTTAAGCCAACCTTCGATGAAAGGGGGGAGGGAGTTTTAAGGGGCTCGCGACGAGAAATGTTTTGTAATTGAAATATTGAAGCACTAAAAGCGAGATTTAAGACATTTTTGATGATATTGGCGAGAGAGAGAGAGAGAGAGAAGGGGGGTGGGGGTCATTCTCTGGAAAAAAATTCGATTTGATGAAGCCGCTGTTTTAGAAGTTTTTTTGTAATGTTAAGGAATGGAGAGATTTGGAGTCCTCCCCTGGCAAAGTTTCAAAATTGAAATTCAATTAAAGCAACCGTAGACGATTTTAAACAATGTTAGAGGGGTAGAAGGTTTTGGAGATCTCCCCCAAAAAATTTTGTGAATTGAAGCCTTAACAATGAAATTTTGAATATCTTTTAGGTAATATTTGTAGGACGTCAGTTTCGGGACATCTTATGGAGTTCTTTTTTTTTTTTTTTTTAAATTAAAGTCCAAAAGACGAAGTTTATTCGGCCTTGAATGATGATGAATGATTAATTGAGAGGGCATTTCTCGGAGGTTACGTTGGGAGCACGCTCACGGTTTTTCGATATTGCAGTCCTAAATACTCAGGTGCAAGCCATCTTTAATGACGTTAGGGTAAAGGATGGGTTTGGGAATGTTTTCCCGGGATATTTTCAAAAACTAAGTTTTAAAAACACACTTCCAGGCCAGCTTTGGGGACGTAAAAAGAAGGGTTGGAGTTCCCCACTCTTCCTTTCAGTTTGGCTACGTCCCTTCTATATTCATTTTGTAAATTTTAATTATGGATAAACATATTGTGGCAATATTTTTTTCAAATTTTCCTTTGCCAAACACATTCATTTGCTTGGATTTTCAATAATAAAGTTTTCCCATTCCCAGCCTAATATTTTTGTTTTCTTGCAATACAAGCGTTTACGACTTTAGAAAAAGGACTTTTAACATTTTGAACGGATGTGGTAATTTTCTGCGATACCTTAGATCTCTATTTTACTTCATTTTAATTTAAATATGCCACTTGCATATCTTGATCAAGCTTTGATTTACTTACGATTTTTACATTCAAACATTTAGAATTTTTGGTGTGCATTTCATTACAATACTTTGGATCTCTCTTTTCATTTAACTGTTTCTCTCTCTCTCTCTCTATTTCAAATTCATTTCGGCGACCCATGCATTTTTCTCCTCTTAGGACATTTTTCATTAAAAAAAAAAACATATGGGAATGTTTCGGCGACTCCTATCCTATGGGCTGTCCTAATAAAGCTGTCCTATTTATTTATGTTTTTTTTTTTAAACTGAAGAACCATGAAGCACGATTTTGTATAACCAGGGCCGCCGGGAGACAAGGCGTGCACCATGTTAAATTGGCGCCGGTTCTCTCTCCCTTTATGCTAATTTTACTCTATGCACAATAATTTGAGCCGAGTAGATTGTTTCCGACTAGGCAGACATACCCACTCTGTGGACAAGTGAAGAGTGTGATGTAATGAATCCTTTTTTCTTTTTTTGTGTTAATAAAAATGTTTGAAGCGTACATTTCTGCGGCCCTACGTAGATACTCTTAATAAAAGAGAATCATGGAAGTTCCTAAATCATATTTTAAGGTTAAATTTTCTATTAAAATTTTACAGAAAAAATACTTTTTGTCACTATTATTTCAATTGTTCATTTATAATTACTATTTTAATTTTTCAAAACAACGGAGAGTTTCCCTTTTTCTTCGTTAGTTGCATCGCCAAAATGAAATTGGCGACCCCACTTCTGAAAAACTGTGTGTGGGGGGGGGGGGGGGCAACGACAATGGCCCTGAGGTATACGTGAAAAAAGTATTATTAATGCATCTATTTCTTGTTGAATGAGTTTAAATATTTTTTCTCTCCAAAATTCAAAAATTTCATGTTCTAAAGGAAAAAAACCTTCTGGAAAAAAAAATCCCCCCCAAAAATTTTGATGGCGCAACTTGCGCCATAATCCCCCCTTGTGGGCACCCCTGTGTAGCGTTGTCTCTTTCTCTTTTTTACACTTAATGTATGAAAATACACATGCAGAATAGCATTTTTTTTTTAAACATTAACTCATCCCCTTGCTGATGTACATGTATGCAAGTACTGTAATACGTAAACTTATAACTAAGAAAGAATGATATATGATCACGCAATTATTATATGATGCCGAAAAGGAATATAATAACATTAATATTCTATTAATATATACAAATCATGGTAATACTAACATTAAATCAGTTCCCTACAGCTCCATTCCACTTTTGACTAAAGCACACTATTAAAAGTGTCTGTGTCTCTTAGTGACGGTTCAATATTATTTAACGAAAATTGATGATTATCCGCGCATACCTAATACAACTTCCTAAATAACATCTTAATCTACAGATGGCGCCACCTATTCACCTAAGTCGTAGCCTACGAGAATCTGAATGCAACGCCTAAGTGGAACATCGCGTAGACTCGGCAGGGAAATTTTTAGAGGGGGGGTTGGAGGGGATTTTATGCTTTTTTTTAAAATCTCATTTTGGTGGCAGCCCATTCTTGGGACCTTGGGAGGTTCTCAACTTTTAAGGGGAATCTGACATTGCCTCTGGGGAAAATGCGTACGTCTGGCATTTCGTACATTTGGTACATCTTGCTTGAAGTTTTATTTTATTTATTTATTTATTATTATTTTTTTTTAATGAATTGCTCCAACTAGATTGTTTTTATATTAAATGCTGCTGCGTTCTACTTTGTACTTTCCATGTCCCTTTGCAAGGTCACGAGCGTCGTGGTAGTTGAAACCAGGGCTGTGGAGTCGGAGTCGAAGAGTCGGAGTCGGACTGATTTTGGGATAAAGGAGTCGGAGTCGTTAGAAAACATGCCGACTCCGTCTCCGACTCCGGGCTTCTTTTTTTCTTTCCTTTTCACTGACTCTCCTTGCATTTTTTAAAAACTGATTACCAATTGGTTCGATTACATGTATAAAAAGATACTAATGAGAAAATAACTGCCATTATGGCAATTACCTAGCTTGAATGCTTACCGAACTTTCTGTAGCCGTCCCCTAGTTTGCTTGCTTTTTAACTTAACTAATAGCAACTGTCAGCAAACGGTTTTGTTGCCTAACATTTTCAAGTAATCTCTTTCAAATAAAAATGAAATATAGTGTTTTGTTCGATCTCACTTATAAAATAGTAAAAGAAACGTAACAAATTAGTAAGTCGACACCCGTAGCTAAGGTTGAAACGTTTAAGTGTGATCGGCAAATTCAAAGAAGTTCTGACGCGAAAGCACGAATCCAAAAGATTCGATGAAATAATCTAATGTTTTTTTCTTTATTAAGACTATTTCTGTAAGCTTGGTTCTCACTAAAAAGTATGGAACAAAATAAGTAAATGATTTCTTGATTACAACACTCAAGAATTGCAGTTAATCTTAAAATCTTCATATTTAGGTTAATTCTAAAGCAGCCAATAAAATTTAAATTAAAAATTTAGCGAAGAAGAAATATAGGTATAGTAAAAGTTATTCGTACGAATTTGTATACCGCCGCGTTTTATGTAAAATTAGCTCCTGACGTATATGTGCCCTATTTTCGTTGAAATTTTTTTGATGAAATATAATTTAAAATATATTCGTGAAAATTTTCAGAATTAAAGTATTTATATTTTTTTATAAACTCTGAAATTAACTTTGGGTGTCATCTACCAGATGGGTGTCACCCGGGGCAAACCACCCCCTCTCAAGAACTTGGATTTAGAAAAAAAAGGTTTTTTTTTCTCTCAAGTTACAGCTTTCAAAAATTGAAAGCACACGATTTGATCAATATCTATTTGTTAAACATTAAAGGGGGGAAAATTACAGATAATCCTTTTTAAAATTTTTAAAAGGGATTTTTAAGTCATCTCACTTTTTAACTCGTAACTATTGGAAAGTTTGATTTTTAAATTGAATTTCTAACGTTGTATGGCGTCTTAAGTTTACAATAAAACACAAAATGCGAAATTTTCATAAAAAGGAATTAATATTTCAATCTGTGTTAAGAGGTTTCCCCCTTCCCTTGAATGGAGAGAGGGAGTTGAAAAAATACAATTAAAAAAATTAAAAAAAATCGGAGTCGGAGTCGGGCGTTTCAAAATCCAGGAGTCGGAGTCGGGGTCGGAGTCGGCCATTTTCTTTTCGACTCCGCAGCCCTGGTTTAAACCATTGAAGTGGCCAATTGGCCAGCTTGGTTTTAGAAATACAATGAAATGCATTTGTGCATGTATTTATCTTTATCTTTTACGAAATGTATTGATAAAATGCCGTTTGTCTGCTTCGTCTCGTGGATCAATGTTAAAAAAACACAGGAAAAAGAAAGAAAATAAAATTAAGTATGCAGATGTAAAGCAACTTGCATGTTAAACTGAATTTTTCGTAACTGAATATGTTGTAACTAGTGATGTTCCGGATATCCGTCTTCGTATCCGTATCCGCGGATATCCGGGGGAAAATAAAGATCCGTATCCGTTACTTTTTTGACGGATCTTAAACGGATCATTTCTATTCTAAAATTTTTTAATATTTGAATTAAAGACTCTTTAATTCCGTTTAAATTAGGTTTGATTCCCTATTTAAATTATAAGGTATCATTTCAGAAGCAAATTTGTACCCCTCCCCCCTCCCTCCTCCGTTGCAAAAAGGAAGGGGAAATAAGTTTTAAAAGTGTGTATCAGCGTGTCTTTTTGTGGCATCGTAGCTCCTAAACAGATGATTTCCGGAAATATTAATTAAAAACCTACTTAACGTTTTTCACAATTATGGTAGTAAAAATTTACCTGTACGTTAAAAATGTTGGCCCTAATTGAAAGAACGAAGTTTTCTGCGTTTGATATTTATTTGAAACTTCCAACTTATATACAGTAGGAGCTATAATCTTGTTAAGTAAATTTTAAATTCAATCCTAAGCCTTTATACGCGTGATTGGTAGCGATTTCATAGTCGGAAGATAAGGAGAAAAAGCTCAATGATATTTAAAATTTTTACCTGCTGTCAGTTCATATTTGTTAACAAATGTGTTTTCTGACCCGCGAAATTCATCTTAATATGAGGTCGGCTCTAGGACATGTTTTGTTTTTTTTCATTTTTAATTTAATATTAGTTTTTGTTATTGATTTGGGGTTTCTGTTATTTTTCATTTTTGTTTCTCTCGGCATCCTTCAAAAAACGTGAGACTAAATTCTCTATTTACTGTTTTTAAAGGTGCTCCTGGCTCTATATTTTGTCGGTCGGAGTAAGTTCGGTGGAATGGGTCAGCACTGCATTTATGCTGAAACAAAATGCGAAATTTTTTTCTAATAGCCTGTCCAGTAGCAGCTTTACACTCTTGCTCCTGCATCCAACATGTACCGAGTAAGATAGAAATAATTTTTCACATTCCATGTCAGCCTTAATGCAGCGCTGGCCCATTCCTTTCAACTCTCCCTCAATTTTAACGGAGATTTCTTTAAAGAGTAAATCATAGTCTTGATTATATTTTTGCCGCAGTTGACATTTTTTGAAGAAACTGCCATTTTTCTGACGGGAATACCTTCCGTAACAAATTTTACTCTTGGATAGTTGAATTGGGTAAAAAAAAAAAAAAAATGAGATCCGTATCCGCGGATCTTGACACTAATGATCTGTATCCGTATCCGCGGATCTACTTTTTTAAAGATCCGGCACATCACTAGTTGTGACACTTAGTTTCCTTTTTCAATTTCCGCATATACATCGCTCAAAACATTTCTGTACAAAACACTTTTCACTTCGCTACACAATTGTGCACTTGCATTTTGTCTCACTATATTTCACATCGGCAAGGAAGGTGACACAACTCAAAACTTAGGAAAAACGTACTATCTATTGATTTAAAATCTAAATTTAATGCTAATTCTTCCTGGAAAATTCCCATAAAGTTAAATTAGCTGTTGCGTGGTGACGTAAAAGCGATATAACCAATAGTGACAAATCATTAAATTTTCATAATTTAGAAAAAAAAATCAATCTTTAAGTATGCATTTTAATGTAGCTCACAGAAACTAACCAGTTAACAACATTTTTTTTTTTTTTTTTTTTTGCGCATATTGTTATATTTCACACTATATCACTTAAAACTACTATTGCATAATACCTTGATTTCCCCTAATGTTTTTTTTTTTTTTTTTTTGAGTTGTGTTCCTTTTCTTTCCGGGTGCGATGCATATTTCGATTTTTTATTTTACAGCTGCTAACCTTAGTTGATCTTCATCATACACTGGATATTGTTTAGAAGCTTATTTATTTCCCAAAATTTAACTTAACCTCCAAACCCATCAATCGGGTCAACTAAGTTTCCAGCTTGGTGATAAAAATTGTTTGTTTATAATGCCTTGAAACAGCTGATCTCGAAACCCATCAAATGCAGGTGTTTTCTACCACGTCCAACAATTACCTCAGTTCTTAGGCATACGGACATTTGCTTAACCATCCGCAAAACGGGACTTTTATGCTCAATAGACCCTTTTGAGAGTAGCCTGCTGCTGATGACAGGCTACTGAGATCACTAATGTTTCAATAAATGAGTTCAATTTTCGTATATTTTTTTTCAACCCTTCTAACATCGATTATCTTAATATAGTATATCGCCTATTTTTAATATTAATTTACCCTATCCACCGTTTAGCTATTCCGATGTATAAGCTATTTAATTTAGGCAATAAATTCAAGTTAACATTCTTTGTTCTGACGTATTGAGAAAAATCATGCAATATAATATCTTGATTTTATTAAGTAACTTATTGTGTGACAACACTTAGATTTTATATAGTTATATTTTATTTGGTGATATATATTTGTCGTTATAATTTCGCAAAACTAAATGGATGCTGTTATACAGAATTGAGTTAGCCTACAAAAGTTCAAAAAATTAGTTATTCACATGGGTTGGTAGATACATTGACATATTACAGGATGCAAAAAAGATTTAAGACAAATACCCTATTACTATTCCATCTAATGAGCAAAATGTCAACCCTCTTCTAAGAAACTTCGTATTGGGGTTCTACTGGAAACTCAATTTACTCAAAAGTACTGCTTGGTGGGTTGACTCAATTTCGAATAACACCGTTCTTGTTTGGCAAGTTTTGAATTATATTTTACACGTAAATAAATGGATTTAAAATAATTTTTAAGTCTCTTGCTCTTTTTTTTTGTCCAAAACTTCAGCAACATCCTTTCAAGGAATCATTTGCATATCAACAGGTAACGTAGTTTTGTATTTATAATTTTTAAATTCTGTAAAATATATAGAGAGTACAAATCATGCACGTTTGGAGAAATAACTCTTGTACTATTCCAATTCAGATTTACAAAAAGGGCAAAAGTCACTATTTCGATCAAAAGAAGAAAAAAGTTTTCAAAATATTTTTTCAGAGCGCGTCTAACATTATTAATTATTCACATTATTTTTGTATTTTTTTCACAGAAAGTTCAAAATGAAACTTCTGGGTAAAACTTCTGAATCAAACAGGAAAATTTCTTTTGATACTTTTTTTAAGCATTATATTTTCGCAAAAGAAACATCATTATAATGACTTTATTCGAAGAAATAATTCCATCCAGAAATGCCAGAATAATAACTCCGGTAAAAATCTTCATCTTTAGTCTCGCATTTCTCATTAAATGTCTTTTTCCCCCCATTTTTGTGGAGATAATTCTGTTTTTATGGATGAAAAGAACATTTCGAAGAAATGAATAATCGAAAAGTAGGCACTAAAATCATTTGATAGAGCGAAGAAAATTTGTAATTATTTTTTTTTCTTTTTTTTTCTCTCTCTCTCTTCCGTTAAAGTCATCAAAACATGAATGAGTTATGGGAAACTAACAAGGCGTAGAAGAAACAGATATTGAAGACACAAAGATTAGAGGCTGTGGTCCAATCCTCATAAAACCCGCGCTGTGTGTTTGATAAAGATTATCTGGAAAGCAGGACATCAAAAAGACGTTAAAGAACATTTGAAGTGTGTAATCCTTTCTCTAGTAGAACTTCGGAAGGAAAAGAGAAACTATAAGCTTAGGTGCGGAAGTGTCATAACTGAAACTTTTAGTTTCGTAATTTTGTTTTTGTTCTTTAGTTAATAGAACATTTTTATGAGATTGATGAGGCGAGCTCCAATGCATTTCTCAAATACTTGACATTTTCTACTATGTATTATACTTCTTAAAAAAAAAGTAATTAAGAAATATGTGGCTCACTGTAAGGCTTTCTCTTGCCAAGGATTAAAAAAAATAATTTAACTTCTATATGAATAATAAAAGAGAAAAACTGTCTGTTAGTGACTCGAATTTGACGCTTAGAAACGGAATTAAAATGGAGGGAGCAAGTCCAATCATTGGCTTAGCAAAAGCTGACCCAAAGACCCCAAGTCACGTGACTCAACAACGACGAATGGTTGGCACGTATTGCTTGAAACAAGCGGGATAAACCTGATTTCTTCCAATGTTTTGCTTTAAAATCTATCACATGACTTGGAGTCTTGGTTTCATGAATGAAAGTCTTCACTCCCTCCATTTTATATGTTCTCAATGATTTAAAGATATGAAATTTGGCAATGAATTACTTTGAAGCAAGAATGTGAACTCATCACCGTTTTGTTTCAAAATTCGATTTTGTTCTTGTTTTATTCAAATTTAAGCCAAGGAAAAGGTCTGATACTGCTCTTTATATGCCAAGAAATTATTGTATAAATAACAAATCACAGCAAAAATTTACCACTGATTGATTTCACGTTTCTTGTCAAAAATCTAAGACCCTCAAATAATGAGTAATAAGCAATTTTAAACTGATGTACCTTTGTTTAAACAAAGTATAAGCTAGATGCTTTGTTACTGTCTGCGCGAGTTATAATCAGTAGTAAAAAATAACCGACGTGAAAAATAAATCAAAATAAAATGTACGCATTTCCCAACTTAAATGTTTTCTGATTTCCTTCCTCAGTTTTACCGGAATACTGCTTTCGGTAAATAATAAAAAATGTACTACTGTAAATATTAAATACTACTGAAAGGTTTATTTTAAAGTGTTACATTCCGGAAAAAAATGTTTTCTTACAGATTTTGTCCTTTTTTTTTTTTTGTTTTCCCTTGATACTTTTGACACATTTTAGCTGATAATTAAAACTAAAATTTCGTCAATAATCTCTACAAGCACTAACTTCCGTTTTTTCCTACACACGAACATTGCATTTGATTACTTACTACGCATTAGAATAATCACATGTGTCCCTTGTTGGGGCAGATGTGAACAATTGACCACAAAAGGTAAGAAATACATTTTTTATCTAAAACTTCCATGACACAATGAAAAGACCATTGTTTCATGGTTACATTTTTGCTCTGAGAAATACATAATATATTTTTAAAATAAACAAATGAGAAAAATAACTCATCTTTTTCTCCTGAATTTCAGTCCCAATTTTCCTTCTAAATATTTTTTATTTCTCTCAATCTACTGTAAATAAAGTTCACTATTAATAATAGTGAACTTTAGTGGTCAATTACTTAGGTCTGACTTAGTGGTCAATATTTTTTATTTCTCTCAATCTACTGTAAATAAAGTTCACTAAAGTTCATATTGAAATATTTTGTTGAAAAATCTTACCTTTTGGTGGATTCACAGGAATCCCTGATCGGTATAGATTTTCTTCACTCAGCCAATCATCATTTCGAATTACTGTTCTCACAGACATGGCTACAAGCAGGATGACAACTGCAACCAAGACGATTCTTTTTCGGCAGACTGTCTCTTGCCTTCTGTATAAATGATCAACCCCCAGTGCCACGAGTAAGCAAAATCCCATGCTGGGAATGTAAAGAACTCTTTCTGCTACAACAAATCCCACGTAGAAAAATAAATTCGTGGCTGGAATAAAAGGGAGTATAAGAAGTGCCAAAGCAAACGTCACGATGTCAGCTGGACCAGTAAACGCTGACCTAGCTGCCATGACGTGGACGTGGGACTTGAAATTTTCCATGATACCATCATTGTGGAATGACGAACTGCCATTATGGTATACAGCTGTACTCTGGTGGCAGTGTCCATTCCCATTGGAAACTCGATGACCGTTCATATAGCTTGAGCTATTGCTGGAGTTGTTAGACGTTTGTTTTCGGTTTGACTTGTGGTTGTTGTTAGAAGACAAAGATAAGGCAAGTCTCTGAGTAATGCCAAAACATGGACACCATGGGCCAGCTGCATTTCCATTAGAAGATGCTACACTTGACGATGAAGCATGGTTCATGTGAGAGTTCGCATGGCCATTGGTTGAATTGGAATTATAAAAGGCACTGTTATTGTTTAATCGCCTGTTGTAAGATTTTACCAGCCAACAGGCAAATGTGAAGAGAGATCCGTAGAAAATGACGCTTACTAAGTTTCGGATATCTAAAAGTGATGTTAAAAGTGGTATAGCTTCCATTGACCAGTCAAAGCTAAGCCATCGGGGGTAAAGCAACAACCAGAAATTGAAAGCTGGTAGATACAAGAAGGTTAACGTCCTGGTTAGCAAACTGTCACTATCAGCAGCTGGATTATCAGCAGGGGCAAAATCAGGTGGTTTGCTTCCCATAAGGTGCAGCCGGAGACCAAGAAGGGTGATTCCTGTTCCTGCTAAATGTAGCAAGCCTTCTCTCATGCTTTGGAATCGTTTCTGAAAACATAAAAAAAAACTGTATAATGAATGCTATAAGTTATTAAAATACATTTATGTCTCAATTAATGTTAATCAAATATTCATTTATTCATAAGATATCATTATCGGAAAACTCTTATTGGTCTACATATTCCAGAAACATTCAAAACAAAGGAACAAAAAGATGTCTCAAATGACCTTATAATTAAGAATTTTCCTTTTTTTTCAATACATAAATTACGTGAAATTAGAAGAGACATTAAATCAAAAAAAGTCTGAAATTAAGAAAATTATTAAAAGAACGTATGAAATGAATAAGCTGAAAAAAAAAATTAATTAGTAAAGTAGTTTCCCTAAGTTTATGAATTGACTGCCTGAAATTTCTGTTTGTAGTTATGAAAAAATTAATTATGTCCGCCTTCTTGGTGAAGTATCATAGTTTAACATCTTAAAAAAAATGCATTCTTAACTTTTATAGCACACATTAGAAGAATATTTAAAATGAATTAAGAGAGATAGTGGTACAACATAATTAGCAATTTCAATCCATCAATACCAGTAACAAAATCAAAATAACATATTAAATTATGAAGGTTGAAACAAAAAGGCAGGATGAAAAGAATATTTAAAAAATAACATAAACTCTAATGATATCTATTAACATGTTTTCGTATAGGTATACTTTTTTTTAATAGAAAATGATATAGATTTGAAAAATAAAAATGAAAATAACTATAAAAACGTGAAATTATTTTTTTTAATCAACGGAGAGTGTAGAGAACTGCTTCTTATTAAAAACTCAAAAATAAAAACTTGTTTTATTTTTTTAACTGTATTTTTTTAAACATAATGTGTTAACAAAATTACAGGTTTAAAATCATTGTTAAGGTAGAAATCGTATTCATTTAGTAGCGTTAACGAATACGGAAGAGGGCATTTGCAAAATATTGAAACATCCATTTTTTTAAACATAAAATGACCAATAAAATAATCATGTAAATATGATTACTAATTGAATGAAAATGCAATCTAAAGAAACTATATTATAACTCAAAACAATCTGTTTCAATTTTTTGTCAGAAAAAAAAACATCCGACAGAATCTTTTTTTTCTGATGTATTTTTCTTCCAAGTGCTTTAATATTTTGATATTTAAAGGAAGCTCCTTGTGTCTGAAAAACGTGTTTGCTGTTCTATATCTGTTTTTGCACTTTTAACAGTAATATTTTTAAGTATCACTAATAAATATTCCCTTTTTTATTTTTTTGGCAATTTGCAGGAATGAATTTAAGGTTTCCTTTACTTTTCTGCAAAAAGGTATTTATTTATTTAGTACAGTAACTCTTTATTGAAACTGTATAGAAGAACCAAATAAACCAATGAATTGTAAAAGGTTTTATCTCTATTATGTCCGAAAGGAACCTGAGGCTGTGAACTAATGAGATTTCCTCTTCTGACAAAAGCTATTAAGTCGGTTGTAGTTTCTGTGGCATCAGTCAAGCAAAATAAGACACAATTTCAGTCTATTATAATTTCGTAATCAGATTAGCAGAGGAACTTGATTTAATGTCTTTTAACTATTTCTCCTAACTTAAGTTTTAAAAAATATTCTCTTTTCTTTTATCGATTATGTATTTAATTTGAATAATTGATGTTTTTGTTAGACAAAAATATATTTTAAAACTTAAATGACTGCAAAAATGATATTTCTCCCTAAATAAAATGAGAGCAAGCATTGATGATATTTATCATTACATGATAATCCATTTATATGGTAATCTTATTTTATAGTATATTTTAAAATAAATAAAAAAATTTTATTCATTAAGAAAGAAAGAAGTAATTTTTATCCATTAAGTAAATAAAAAAAATGATTGCTGTGTCAAAGAAAACTTACTGATACCGTTATATAGTATGTTTGAAGTACCAGATTGGTCATTTCGCATTATTACAGAAGTTAGAAAGTTTATGCTCATTGCACATTAGGGCGGGCCGAAAAAACTTTTTTTGGAAATCTGTTTTTGGATAGTGCGGAAAAGTTGCTATATATAACCGTTATTACCCATAAAAAATTTCGATAAATTTGTTTAATATTTAGCCGGCGCTATTTGACCTTGAAAAGCTGAAAAAAAAGGGCAAAAATGCACTTTTTTCAAAAAAAGAAAAGGGGGGGGGGTTAAAAATAAAAGTTTGAAGCTAGTTTCAGCAAACATTAGAAGCAGCTGTCAGTGAATTAGTTGAAATCCTCAAAGACTTTTATACATTTCGTAGAATATTTAGCTACGCTCCTTTAAGACTGACACATGGGAAAACTGAAAAAAAAAAAAAAATAAATAAAAGTAGTTTCAAAATAAGTAAATACTGAAATGTTACGCAATACGTTACTTAGAAAAAACGGTGAAAATTCAATCAATTTTATGCGACATTTGTTCGCCAATTTTAAAAATGCACACACTCAAATAAAAAATAGTTACTTAAGATGCTAATTTTTCAATCTTCGGTTCCAATTGTTTCTCCTGGATAATAAACGGCGCTCAACTGCTTCTATTATTCCTAAGATTATGTTATAACTATTTTATATATGTTTGACAAATAGAGCCCTTGAGTATTAAAAAAATGTGAATCCTCTGAAGTCTTTTAAACGGGAGCCAGACTTTTCGAATGTCATTACATTATTATCTTTGTTTTGGTATACAACACGACTGTTATGCAGAAACGTGCGAAAAAGAAATTAACGCGAGCAAGCACAAGTAGTCCTCTATTTGGACCTGGAAAGAGATTTGTCTCTTCCCGACGCTTTATTTCTTCCAACATATGAGGACATTATCAGATGTTATCAAATCACTAAGATGCAAATAAAGGGAGAAGGAAGTAAGCAACCATCTTCAGCAAGTGGAGCCGCTGTAGTTGCAAAAAAAAGTTATTGATATTTGGAGGCGTGCTTCCCTTCCCCTTGTTTCGATATTAAGAGTGATTACCATGATTTTATCTTATTATTCTAAATATAATAGCGCAACAAAAAATGCTAAAAATTTTAAAACGCAACTTTTACAATCAAAGCTAGGCAAATTTAAAGCAGAGGCTACGACTTTGTTTGATGTTTGTGCCTGCAAATGCGCAGATTTATATTCGTGTAATTGCAGAAAAAAAGGAAAAGTCCCTGATAGAGAAAAACAATTTCCAATTGATCAAAGGACAGTGAAAAAAATGGCTATTGGAAAAAGTGGATAAGGTAACAAATAATGCATATTTCGCTCATCCTGAACAGCTACTGTTGACAATGTTGTTTGACTCAAGAAAATACATTCGGGAATTAGCTGTTAGGTGCATTCTGAACTCTAGAAAAGAGAAGACGAAGGGCTCGGATGGTTGCGATTTTTTAAGCGTCCTAAACTCAATTTTGAAGCCATTGATTATAATGATTTAGTTCATTGGGCAAACTGTGTTGCAACAGGGCTACCTCTTACTATGCATCTAAAAGACCAACAATTTAAAGAAATGTGCGAAGAACAGCCTACAGCTGTTTCGAGAAATTTCCCTGTCACACAGAAGTTGTGAAACGTTGTGTGAAACTAATAACCGAAGCTGCAATATAAGTTCGTGGTGAAACTGCACAAGATGGATACATTCGTGCCGAACTTCAAGCTAGGAAATAGCTTCCATCATTTGATAACAGGGACAATATTATTCCAAAAAATAATATTCATTATGCATGAGGTATTTATTATAAATCAAATTTGAAGATTTTTTTCAAAATTTTATTATCTTTATATGTTATTCTAGAAAACGTATGATATTATTGCGTGATAATAATTACTATGATTTATAGTGCTATTTAATTAATTAGTCTATGATTTAATTTTGAAAAATAATTTTCACATTGGTTTTTTAAAAAGAAAATCAATATTTTTTTTCATTTTTCTCCAATTTTCGATGTCGGAAAGGAGCGGTTAAATGCTCATTAAAACCAATGAAACATTTTATGGGCTCGAACTGGCTCATTATATAACATTTTCGGGGCATTCCAGCAAAATATTTGGAATTTAGTTTTTTTAAAAAAATTTCGACAAAAATTCATTTTTCTCATTTTTTTCGGTTTTTTAGTGTTAAATAGCGCCGGCTAGATATTTTTTAATATCTAAGAAATTTTTTGTGAGTGCTAACTAGCTCATCACGCAACTTTTGCGTGCTATCCAAAAATTGATTTCGAAAAAAAAAAATTTTCGGCTTATTTCGGCCCACCCTATTGCACATTACAATGGAAAACAGCAAACTACATACGCACATATGTGTAACGATGTTTCTCAAAACCGGGGGGGGGGGAGAATCAGTTGCCTCTATTGATCTCTTCCCCCATTAATTAAGCATCTGAAGGCAATTTAAACATAAGCAATAAAAGTCTTTTTTTTTTTAAGACATTGAAATGATTCAAATTAAGAGCGATTTACCTAAAGCTCGAAGCTGTTATTTTATATGATATACGAAGAAATCAGATTTTAGCATAAGAAAATAAAGGATGAGTAAAAATGATGGACCCGACTAATAAAAATTGTATTTTCAAAACTTTTGCACATATTACACTAAGCAATACATGAATGTAAAGAGTGATGTACCAAGTTTTTTTTTCAAAGTCACAAATTTTCGATACGTGAGCCCTTTTTTATACAACAAATGTCTAATCTATAGTGTGTAGTCAATCACACGGCATTTGATTTCTTTTTCATTTCCTACTTATAGTTCACACTCTCCCTATATACGTATATTTATAAATATTGTTTAAATTTTCCACCATCAATGAAGCACTTCTTATTCATTCACTCAAGTTAAAAAATATTTTTAAAACTTGTGGTGGACGACGCTTGATTTCAATACAGGTTTTCTCAAAGATTAATTCATTAATTAAATTTAATCAACTATATATTTTTTTCTAGTCTAGTGTGATTGAAATTAGCCAAAGTAGCTATTATCAGTCAAATGTGGCTGCCCGGAGCAGGAGTGGTAATTGGTTGTTTTTATGAGTGGTAATCGCTTGATATAAAAATTCAACGACTTCAAAAAAAAAAATCGTATTCATATGTACAAAATAATATTGCAAAGTGCTTTCTTACTTATTCCAAGGCGCTATTATCATTAAATTGGCGTAAAGGAAGTCATGTTATGTACACATCAGCTCGTGTGATGTGATGTGACTTTTGTGTGAACTTTAACGACAGTTTTTAATACATGTTTTTAAATAACTTAGACTTAGCATCTCAATTACAAAAGGGCAAATAAGTTGGTGAGATATAAGAAGGTGTTTTATTTTAGTTCTCCACAGTTTTATCGCATATGCTATTGATATAATCGTTGTCAAAATTATATTTTAAAGTTTAAATAAATACAAAAATTTCATTTCTTTACAAATGCATTAAAGACAGCAAACATAAATGATTCGAATTATTCCATAATTTAAAAACTTCAATTCATTACGAAATAAAGTAAATATTTTAAAAAAATAAACAAAAAAAGAAAATGATTGCTGTTTCAAAGTATACTTTCAAATAATGTTATATAGTATTTTTAGCTACTTAGTAAAAATACAAAACTCAATAAAAAAGTCTTCTTTCGAAAGAAATTTATCTGGTAAAACTACACACCAAACAGCCAGCCAAATAAAATACAAATCATATAGGAGGGAGAAAAATCCCAGGCAGCCTTCTCCAACTGTTATTCATTTATTGTCCTTTAAAGAAAATACTCTCAAAATATCCGCATATCTATTACGCTCTGCGCATTCGCAGTTGCGAAGACACCAGATACCATGCATTATTAGAATTAATTTAAAAACTTCAATTCTTTAAGAAATGAAGTAGGTATTTTTACCCAATAAGCAAATAATGGAAATGATTGATGTTTCAAAGTAAACTCTCAAATAATGTTACATAGTATGTTTAACTACTTACTAAAACTCAAACTGAAAAAGCCTCCTTTCTAAAGAAATTTATCAGGTAAAACTACTCATCAAACAGCCAGCCAAATAAAATACAAAGCATACAGTAGGGAGAAAATGCCCAAGCAAGCCTTCCCCTACTGTTATTCATTTATTGTCCTATAAAGAAAATACTCTCAAAATATCCGCATATCTATTACGCCCTGCGCACACGTAGTTGCAAAGACACCAGATTCCAAGCATTATTTTCAGTAATGCGCTCTGCCAAGCGATTTATATTTCTTGTAATAACAACCATTATAACGTTATGTTCTTGCTCGTATCATTTGGCTTGCTGAAGCAGGCCCTCAAGATGTTCGTTTCCATGACAACAGTGTCAGTAAGCACTAGAGAATGGTTGGGAAATTTTAATCATTCCTCGTAAATTCATGTTCATGGTGCCTTTATGTGCCTTAAGGCAGTTTACTGGGAAAGAGCAAATCATGAACCTGATAAAATGCTTTTGTTTTAACGCATTTTCAAAAGTTTACAAAGCTCAATCTCATTTTCAATGTAATTTTTTGGTTCTCAAGCTTAAGTAATTGTTTTATTGGGAAAAATTGTTATAATCAATTTTCAAAAGTCGCATTCATTGAATTCAAACTGTTGGGAAGTCTTTATCATTTTTAAGGATGCGGAAAAGTTAGAAACAGTCATAACTTTATTTTGCTAATCTACTAGCATATTCCTGAAAAATTTTTAAACTAACATTAGTGTTTTACTAAGTTCTACTTTTCCATTTAATTTTCATATTGGCACAAACACATTGGTTTTAATTACACGACCGATAAACATTATTGTAATCAGGTGAAAAAACAACGCTATGCTGCTATAGGGAGGGTTGCTTAATTGTCTTCTTTATTAAGTAATTTTAACTTCAACAGTTAAATTAATGCTTTTGCATGACGGAACAAACTGCTGAAGCACAACTTTCCAGTGTCAAATCTGGCAACTTGGGGCAATAATTAAAAGTGTTCCTAGTAAAAGACGAATAAAACACTATGAATTGTAGCTTGGTGACAAAATAGTCTCTAGAACCAACACTTACTTTTTTTATTATTGCACATATAATTTGAAACACTTATTCTATTTTCAATGAAAATTGTGAAAGCAGTTACTCATTATGTTGTAAAAAATGCCTTTAAATATTTATTTTAAAATTGTATTTAAAGTAATATACTATTGCTTTCATTAAGATATAGAATCTGAGGACAAGTTGATATATATCTTAATATATAAAAATCTTCTGTGCGGACGTTTGTCACCATAAGGCTTTTAAACGGCTGGACCGATTTTGATCAAATTTTTTGTGTGTAATTAAGTTGTGGCAAGCATGGTTTCGAAGCGCGATGGATCGAATCAGAAACGTTTTTGTTAATTAATTAAGTAATTCAAACATTGGATGGTAATATCTCCAAAATGATTAATATTTATTTTAACCTATTGTTGAGCGAGAATTGAAATAAATATTTAACCCGTTGCCAAAGGACAATAAGAAAGCCAACTCTGCTTTTTGTAATGAAATTTCCTACATTTCAATAGAGAATAGATAAACGTAGAGAGAGTGAGTGAAGCCTTCATTTCTTGAAAGCAACGATTTTAGGTCCAGTGATATATTTTAAAGTAAAGTACTGAAAGAAATCGGATTTCTTTCACTAGGCTGACGCAAAACGTGTATTTTTCTTCGTAGTTAAACCATGTGACTGAGTCGGTGCTTTAGGTTTTCCTAACCAAATGATCGGATAGTACCGTACATAACATTTGTTTCTCAGTTCAAATCCATCTCAGTTTTGGCACCAATGGCAAAAATACTTTAAGGATTATCAAACTAATCAGTACATTATTAAAGGAAAAGATGGTGGAATTTGAAGACGAAATAAATTTTATTTTCGTCCAGATAAATTACAACAGGGTAGTTCTGTACACACAAGATCAGTGCAGTGGAAGATTTTTTATCTTTGGTGAAAAGAACAAATTAGGTAAATATATGAAGTTTTCGTTCCAAAGATGGGACCACTAATCGGTCGGAGTTCGCTCACTGATCGGCTGGATTACGGGAACTTGGTGGCTTGGCGACCTTGGCCATAACAATACAGTTGCGTGATTATTTGTTTACTATTGTTAATGTGATTTATTGAGCAATCACGATTGCTTATTGCTTTCATTTGACTGTTTTTGGCGTGCTATCATTTTATTTTCCCACCGCCACCCTCCGCACCATCACCGTCGACCGGCTCCTCACGATGCTGCTCCTATAGCGAAAGCCATCTCCAGGTTGCATCCATGTCCTACACACACGCGCATACATACACAACTACACACACACACACACACAAACACATACACACATACCCCCCGCACACACACACATTCATACCCACACACTTATGCCAGCACACAGACACAAACACACATGCCTACACACACATACACATACCCCCTACACACAAACACACATGCCCCCTACACACGCCTACATACACACACTCGTGATTGCGAAACACATAATTTGAATTCAAGATGTCAAAATTCAAATTAATTTTAATTTTTTTTTTTGTATCTTTTATTCATTTGGTGAAATATTTTAAATTGCAAATAATTGTTTTTGTTTTTTAAAGAGTATTTATTCTATTTAATTGAAGAAAGTGTTGATTTTACATCGAGAGGGGGAGGGTAGTGATTTTTGCTTATTCAAGGAACTGTTTTTACATTTATCATTTTTTAAACGATATCCATTCGATTGTTTTATTTTTCTTTCATATGGGGGACGTTGCAGTTCCTGTTTTTACTAGATGGGGAAAGTTATTTTTTTATACTTAATATCTGAGGATGATTTTTATCCTTTGAGTATGGCTAAGGGAACAAACCATACAATCTCTGAAGATCTTTGAAGTACGCGAGAAAAAATAGTTGATAAAACAATTGTTCAGTGGGCACTAGATAAATTAAGTTGTAATAAATATGTGCATTCTGACACAAAGCAGCTTAAAACATTTTCTATTTACTTATATTTTTTTTCAACAAAACGGTTGAAACACTTGATAGTTTATTGAAATTTTTCAACTTTTCAATTGACAAAGTTTGAACAGGATAAAAAAAACTGTTAGCAACTCATGTACAGCTATTAGAAGTAATTTTTCAGACAGTCGTTTTTTTTTTTTTTTTTTTTGTTGAGTTCATAATAAGTATGAACTTTTAGTAAAGATGAGAGTGTAAGCTCAATAAGCAAAGCAAAATTTGTGCGCAATGTGGGATAAGATAAAGCTACACTAATGGATCAAGTTATAACATAATTTTTTGATTTTGTTTTAATTATAACTTACTCAGCTTAGTTTTAATTTATTAAAATAACGACGAATTGTTGAAAAAAATATTACTAAACTAAGTATAAGCTAAATATCTAGATATAGGCACCGAACCAGTAATGGACAGGTTTGTCTTGTATTGTCAATATCAAGTTCGTAATTGATATTTCAGGAGCGCCATCAGTGGATTCTCAAAATAGCATCTTTTAAGAACAGCCCCACCACATTTTTTTCATACGTAGGTTTTATCTATGTGCGGAAAAATGTTCAAATAGTAAAAAAATGCAATTTCCTTTCCATTTAAGTTTTTGAAGGGTTTCTTTCTTATGAACCTGACATTGCTGTTTCTTATCAGATCTCAGTTTTATTGTTATGTACTCATTCCTTAGCTTTTTTCCTGTAACATAGATATATTTTTGCCTCGTTCTTACTCGAAATTTTTACTTACAATCGCTGATACTGCGAGCTAATTTTAGCAGCTTTTAGCGAAAAAGCTTGTACCAAGTGTTAACCCGCAATTTAACCCTCACTGCGCCTTCTATTGTCACATTTTGAAATTATTTTATTTCTTTTGACAAACAAATCCATGACTGCACGACTGTTCTGGTGATATATCAAGTTATTCCGACTAGTAGTTTTTAAACCCGAACTTTAACTATAATTACCCTGTATAACAAAACCCTATCTCGGAATATAATGAATTTAACTAGTGAATTTCCGGATTTCGTAATATAACACAAAAGGTTTGAAGAACAGTATGAAATGCATGCTCTTCTTTCTGTTAACTGACATCTTTAACACAAACACCATGCTATTAGAAAACTCAATGCGACAAGAGTACCCCTTTTATAGTTCTTGCATCCACATTTATGTGCATATAAGAATAACGAGTGAAAAACAGTTATAAACGCGACACTTCTGATTAAAAATACTAATAATAATGTTTTTCTTTGGCACTCAGCATGCAAATGAAAATGCGATTGAAACAGCTATAACAATAACTAAATGGAATGTATAATAAAGATGCAATTAAAAATGCCTCCGAGTGAGAGAAGAATCACTTTAAATATCTCACAACATCCATTAGTTTAAAGAACTGTTTCTATAGAGAATGACACCACCAAACTGGAAGTAATGAGTCCAGTAATGCATCTTAGCGATTAATGACGCCAATTTATGACGTCACTCCGAAGCACTTCCATTTTGCTTTTTACGTTGCATGCTGAAATTTCAGTCCCATCATGCCAAAAGCCACTTCAATAAATTTACCACTTCAACAAATTAAAAGCTCTAAGGTCTCTTCAAGACAATCAAGATTATGTTTTCAGAGTGTGAAAAGTTAGTTAGAATTGCCTACTTAAATCAATATCAAAATTTGCCATGAGAAAATAATAGAAAGGGATGAACACAACATTTTGCTTTGGTGTACAAAAGATTGATCTGGAGTACTAGTTACAAAACAATTCACTAAATTCGATAGAGAAATGAAGTGCTCTTCAGGCGGATTTCGAAGCTAGCAGACTTTGTATACGCATTGCACTGTCCTTCCCTGCCGGATTCTCCCATGCCGGATTATGAGATGCTTTCGACTTGGTGCCAGATTATGGGATGTGAGATGCCAAAATGTAACCTAGTACCTGTAAAGACATTCTTTTTTTATACGAATCAAGTCAAGATATTTTTTTGCATGCTTGGAAAATAAGGAACGTCTTAAAGTGATTATTTATATTAAGTTCTCTTGCAAATTGTCGAAGGAAAATAGACTTAGTTTGATAATTTTCCCCTAATTCCCAAACTCAATATGTTTTGGATAGTTTTTGAACAAATAGTTGCAATTTGTGCATTTAATGTTTTTCCTAAATACCGTCACGTGATCATTTGATCCTTGATTAATATTTTTTTCCGTTCCAGCAAGTTTAAAATTTCTCAAATGTGTATGAAGGAGAACACCTCCTGAATTGAATGTACAAGTAAAAAGAGGCCAGGGTCGCTAGATGTTACGCAAAGCAAAAAAAAAAAGTCAACATCAACCAAATTTTATAAGGAATTGACTTAGGTAGGACGTTTAATTCATTATTTTAACAGAGTTACAAGAAGTCTAAATGATAAATATATGTGCCTATAATGACCACGCACTTCTCAAAGTGAATTAGCGTTGGAAATGGCCGAAAAAAGTGTATATATATATATATATATAAATATATATATATATATATATATATATATATATATATATATATATATATATATATATATATATATATATATATATATATACTTTTTAGAGATTATAAAATTTAATTATTTCGCAAAATTCTACTTTGGCACACAGACTTGTTTTCGGCTCCTTTTTTGAGAGAGTTTTTACGCTTTATGCCCTTTTTTAGGAGCAATAACGTAATAAAAGTTGCTGAAGTAGCTTTTCTGCATTCTATACTTCTTCAGGCAAATGTGATGTAATTACAAATTTTCACAAAATACCCATTTGGACAGTAAATCATGTCTTAAACTGACGAATTAATGATCCTGTGGAAATTGTACTACACCTTACTGTAGCTGGTTCTTTATAATTGGGGCCCGTGAAACCGACAAAGCCACGCGAAGTGGTAGTCACGGAGAACCCTGGGTTGTGCCATGAAGCAAACAAACATTGTATTTACCACGTTCAACACTCTCTATCTACCAAACCTGGTGTTTACCCCCAACCTTATATACCAATTTCTTTTGGAACCCTTTGGACATTGAAACAGTCAGTTTCCATCTGCACTAGGGCTGGGTAGGGTGATGCCGTAAAAAATTAAGTTGAATATTTTACAAATTTAGAAAGATATCGACAATTTAATGAGATGTATTTACGGAATCTCGGAAGCCCACTGAATTATTAGGGATTGCTCACAAATGATCTGTTTTTTCCCTAGGAACGCTGAACGATTACAAGAAAGTGTTGCTAATCTGCGAACGACCCCTTATATTTCGTGGCTTATCTCCCCCCTTCCCTTCCATTTTTTTACCTTGAATTAATAATCTTTCATTGTTTACTTAACATGAAAGAAAATGTATTAAAATGTCATGGGAATGCGTTCGGATTTTTGATGCTTCGGATCTTTGACGTTCGGATCGCTCTACTGTATCTCTTTATATAAATTAATAAGCTATATCCAACTACTATCAGTGTTAATCATTTATCCCCAATTCCTCATGAGTGAACTAGAGTATTCGAGTCCATTTTAATATTTCTTTCATTTGGGAAACTTCAACGTCCCCCGTGGCGTGCGAGGCTCAGTCAAAGCCATCAATATTAGATTCTCTGTATCGTTCAACCGTTTGTTTCCCGTGATGTTTGTCTGTGAAACCACAAGTGAGACTAGCATAAAGTAGCAAACAGCCATCGGCACCAGATGAATAAATGATAAAGGAAACAGAGAAACATCGAGCCCAAACCAGATGCTTCTTAATTATTAAAGCTTTTCGAACCACATGTGCAACTTTATGGTCTTATTCTATTGCTTGCCTTTCTCTGCCATAAATGTAAATAATCGTTTTGCTCGGCAAGATCCCCCGCTTTTCAAAGATAGCCTGAACTTTTGGAACATGTACACACGAATGAATGGCTCTAGGTTATGTGTTCTTTCAATGAAAAAGATCTGTTGCATGTAATTAAAGTGATTGGTTTTCAGTAATAAATCCTCTGAAAAAGGATGACAATGAGTGTTGTGATTGAAATTACATATCAAAGAGATAGATAATTCAAAGCTGGTAGTTTTGGGTAGGTTACATTTTTGACAAATGCAATTCATGCTTTAGTAATTTGTTCTTAGTCGAAACAGTCTTAAATAACTTTAAAATTAAAAATCCTCACTTTTCATGATTTTTTATTTCATGCTTACTATCATGATATAGATTAAACATACAGAAAATCTATGTTTAAAACTTACAATTTTTTCCGAAGTCGTATTTTAAGTGAAGGAATTAGTCCATTAAAAAAACGTGTTAGAAAATAAACTTTCATGTTAACAAAAAAGTAACTTTTAACGTTTTATTCTCGTTGTAATACATGGGGATGAGAAAAAAAAAACATTTCATTTCCATTTCATACTCACGTATTGCTTTTAGAGAAACTGTGATCTTTACTGTTAGAAGAAAAAAAATATTTCATTTTTTAACAGTAGTAGGGGAATGTGTAGCAAAGTGAAATAGCAGGGCAAAGTGAAATAATGCAGTATTTACTCCGCTTTTAGTGCCACTTACCTAGTAGTATTCCAACTACGTTATTACATATGTAATATATTCCAGTCAAGAAAAATTTACCTCTGAAAATCAAAGCTTACGACAATACAACCAATTTTCAAAAATTGATACTCGGATATTAATATTTTGTTGCAAGTCAAAAGTTATTCTGATATTATATGATAAAGCTTTCGTTTTTAACATTTTAAATATTAATTGGGACCTTCTAATAATCGGTGCAGTATTTATTTAGTTAATGTTTACTTTATTTGTATTTTTAATATTTTTCACAATTAAGTCAAGTGCATGCGGGGCGAAGTGAATGGAGCAAAGTGAAACTTTTATTTTGTTTACTCATTCAACCATTTACTAAATAACTTACGTATTTTAAATTACGTATTAGTTACGTCATTTATTAACTAATTTATTTACATTCCTTCATTTAATAATTCACTTATTAATTTATTCTTACACATACTTTCCCATTCATTCACTATTTTATTCACTCATTTATTTTTCCTCGTGTAATAACTAATAAATTTATTTATTACTATATTATTTCATTATATTTTCATTTATAAATTATCCTTTCATTTGCTCATTATTATGTTCAAAAATATTACCCACAACCGAATATAAAGTATTTCATTTTTTACTCTGCCCCATTAAAAAAAAAAAAGTGATTTTTTTTAAGGCTCAATTTTACTGCTAAAAAAATATTTCAATGCACGTTTTATTATTAAATATAATGATCTTTCTTCATATACTGTAATTTTCAATTTTTTCATTTTGCAAAATCTATTTCACTTTCCCCACATTGCCCTACATTTAACAACCATTAGTTCATAAAAAGTTCGCGTTGCATTCGAATTCTTTCCGTTGAGATTTTTTTTTAGTGGTACGATTTCCGTAAAACTAGAAAAAGATTAAATTTGTTTAATGAGGTCGCAAGAATAAACATTTTCACGTATCTAAGCTGTATCGATTATTAGGTTCAAAACTCTTTGTTGTGAAATATATTGGTTTTCAGTTTTAGAATATTTTACATACAAAACTCAGAAAAATAGTGCAAAACTTTCACAAGCTTTGACTTAAAATATTTCTTTCATTTTATTTTGCTAATAATATATAGTTTTTTCATGTATTTATAAACAATATCTGCATAGATTTGTATTGAAGTATTCACCCTGCTGTCTTCTGTGTCGATAGGTTGAGATGAACGGTGATCATCTCAGGACCTGCCCATTATTTTTATGTTTTAGGGTGAAAAATGTAAGGACACTAAATTTAATTCACGTTTTAAACTTCTTTATCTTATTGAGCGGCTTGTTGATTAATGGCAAAAATGCCGCAGACGGGCATAGGATAAAAATAAAATTAAAAAACCGTACAAACAGTGTTGCAATGGTAGAGTACTCGGCGAAATAGTTACAGTATATGTTATACACCTCAGCCAATTAACACTGCGAAATAAAATACTTCTGAGTGGCAAATATTTATTACCATTTTAAATTATTAGTGTAAGCTATTTTATGCTCAGTATTGTTTACAGTTAATTAAAACAAATAGCAATCGTGAAGCACTACTAAAAGCGTTTCTTTTTTTTTCAAAGACGCATCTTGAAGGTTTTATTTTCATTTTTCTTGTTCTTAAAACATTTTCTATTTTTAGTAAAATGTGCCTTTTGAAAGACGTAATTTACTTAGCATAACGTAAAAATGAATTACTTAGCGTGAAGACTCCATATTTTGTCTCTGGGCACAATTTTGCCCCCCCCCCCCCATGTGTCGTCACCGGTAATATTTAGATTGGTTGCTTTCAAGACTACTATTTATTCGTGAAGTTTCATGAGTCAAGTACACTGCGTTGCTGTTTGGGAGCACAAAACGTGAGTTAGCTCACAACGTAATTTGTAAATCTTCTTTTTGGCTTATTAGAATGTATGTAGCATTTGAAATATTAATTTATAGTAAGCTATAAAATGAAAGCTCTGAGCGATTTGCGATGTTTGGTTCACTCCACTTAGAGTAAGAAGCAGCCATATTGACAAATAAGAAGTTCCCATTTTCGTTCCCTACCAAGGTTCGAGTAAAAGAGCAATTCAGAGTATTCTGAGTTTTTTTGTAATGATAACAAACATGTAGAAATATGGGTATGTTGCCCTCAACTGCCCTCAATCCACCTCAGGGCAACACAAGACGTGTTCCGGGGAGAAGAACAGAAGGAATTTCATGTGTGACCCTCTTTTGGAGAAAGTTCACTCATACTATTTTTAATTAAATATGTTTTCCAAAAAAATCACAATTTGTGATGCTCTTCTTCAATGCAACTCTTAATCTGTATTTATAAGTATTACCTGTTTTAAAACCCTTATTACCACTTTTATAAAGTGTATTGGAGGGGGGACAAATCTAGAATACTCGTTTTAAATTCTTGTAAAAGTGCATTCTTTCAAAACTTTTTTTTTTTTTTAACGGAAAACTAATTGTCTTCATGTATTGAAGCCTGAATACCATATTTTGCTCAATCTCCAAAAATTTTAAGGGGAACACAATACGGCGCCTTCACCCTACATCAAGTTTTACATTCATTCACATCCAACCATTCATTTGTTAGCAAAACAATTACAAAACATTAAAAGGGAAGATTGCAAAATGGCAGCAAATACCTTAAATGGCATGTTGATAAGCTCTCTGAGGGCAACCTTGTGATACACGAGCACCTCGTAGACAACACACACAGCAAGAACAGTGACACCATGCTCCTTGGTTAACATTGAACAAGCTGCGCATGCCAGTGATGCGTACAAGTAAATCCATCTGCGTGAACAGAGATCTGGTATGCTTCTGTATTCACAGTACTTGATATAAAACATTATGCACAAGAGAAAGAAAAGGCAGGCTCCTACGTCTGCTCTTCCCACTACTCCAGCCACTGCTTCGGTATGGATTGGGTGAGCAGCAAACAGCAAGCCAGCTACAAGGATTGGCAATGTGCTCTTCAGGAATATCTGGGCAGCCAGGTTCGTGAAGGCTGCAGATACCAGGGTGTGTAGCAGCACATTCGTGAGATGGTATCCCCAAGGATCAAAGCCACCCAACCAGTGGTTTAGGCGAAAAGTCAATACGCACATAGGTCGGTACGACTTGTGTGATCCGCTGTGTGTCAGCGGTGTGCCCCAGAAATCGTTTTTGAACAACGATGTCAAAGGCGTTGTTGGCAAGATATCCTGGTTCGTTTTGATGGCTCGGCTGAAAGAAAAAGGAATATTTTGTTAAAAAATAGCAAATCAAAACACTTTTTTAAAATGACGAACTGAAGATCATTTTTACTTTACGCCACAAAATGCAAGAAAAAAATATAAATTATTGTAGGAAGCAAGTTTTTGATCCAAAATTATGCTATCAATTAAAATATGGTTAATATTTTTTTCATATTTTATCGGAGCCACAATTAAAAAAAAACAGATGAAGTAAATTTCATAATAATACCCATTATATTTATAAAAATTATCATTTTAATGTACAACCTTTTTTCAGCTCATAAATGTCCAATGTGTTAAATTTGTATGGATGACTTCTTTTCTGGAAATTGAACTACATGTTTACAGATGTGGAATCAGTTTCATTTCATGTTTATTCTAAAATTGTAAAGTTTCCTTATGAGTAGAATGATTTTTTAAAACCCTACTTTTCCGCTTTGTAACATTCCATGAGTTACGTAAGAGTCAAAATAATTTTAAAATCTTTATATATTCCTTAGGTACAACACCTTGATAATTGTTATACACAAATGAATGGATAATCATTAATCTAATGATGAATTAAGATAATTATTGAACGAACTGAGGAAAAAAATATATTTTAAAAATTCTATTGTGCTGGAAATAATTTCCACTGTTTTTGTGTCAATAACCCATGACTATTAAAATAATAATAATAAGAAGAAAAATTGTTTCAGTTCTCTGTTTAGCCCGTTTAAATGTTAGTGCAAAACTTATCGTTTCCTGTGACTAAGATAGACAACTCAGTGCGTGCGTAATTGTTATCTGAAAAAATGATTACAATGCCAAGTTCCGGAAAAAATGCATATGGTTCTGCAGCATTCATACTCCACAGCACTTTTCGGTCTTTCTTAAGCTGATCACGAAGTTGTAGTAAAAAGTTCCTCTGCTTTCCTCCCCTCGGCAGCAGGCACACAAACAGACAGAAAATCCACATAAAATATCCATAAGAGAACACCTCTCCCCCCTCCCTCCTATCAGACTGTATTCTTATTCTGATGCCACCTCTGACAGCTCCGGCCTATCCCTTCAAATGTCTGATGGTTTCAGCCACTTTCGATCGCGAAGTTTTAGAGCTAAAACGGAGAACTCTGTGGCGTGCCGAAAACAACTTTGGGCGAAACCACAAGGAAACAATTGTAGCTTTTATTCCTTTCTTTTCCTTTACTTTTCTTTTCCTTTTCTCTTTTGTGTGATTTTCTTAGTTGCTCGCTTTTAGTTTTTGGTTGTTCTATATTAGAACTATTTAGTCTTTCTTGCTTAAAGAATGTACTATATAACGTTATGAATTTAGCAGATTAAAAAGTCGTATTGAATTTTGAAGCATTGCTTTGGTTACTATAGTGCTGTGGTTGAAATCGACTACATAAACTAAATGGAGTAAATAAATAAATAATATGAATTAGATTTTTTTTAACGTAACAACTATATTGCCGACTCAGGATAATGAAAATCTATGAAATTAAAAAGAATTGAGCAAAAAGTATACTAGAAAATTATAATAAATCTAAACTAATACTATCGTCTAAGCCAGTGGTGCCCAACTTTTTTTATCCGCTGGCCACCCCTCCTTTTAAGATTAATTTCGTGGGCCAGAAAAAAATGTGGAATTTAATTATAGCATTTATTATTATTTTTCTAAATTGCATGGGAGAACGAGGGAAATGAGAAACAGTTACAAAAAAAAATTTTCTGTCATCATAACTACATGCTTATTTTATTGATACTGACTTTCCTGCCATTTTTTTTTTTTAAACCAGTTTACGACAAACTAGACTTCAAATTTGCAACAATCATTCATAACACCAAATGAAGATGAACTGTAGTTTTGAAAGGTTTTATAATAAATTTTTCATTCCGTAATATTGAACACAAGGACGGGCCACATGGATCAGCTTTGTTGGTCATATATAGCGCCCTCAGGTCGTTGGTTGGACTACACTGGTCTAAGTCAATACTTATTCAAACAACGACTCAAGCAGTAGACGTATATATATATATATATATATATATATATATATAGAGAGAGAGAGAGAGAGAGAGAGAGAGAGAGAGGGGGGGGGTAACAAGGCGAGCAAAAAATAGAGAAAGTAGAGAACATTAGTACAATACAAGCCAGAAAACACTATATGTAACCAGAAACACCTGTTTGAAAAGCTCTTGAAGAAACAAAGAGTAAGACTGAATTTTTAAAAATTAGTATCTGGTAGTAATTTTTACTTTAGGACCTCAGGTACCCTATACTATAGTGAAAATGCATGTTTAGTCATGAATTAAGGGGAATTGAATTTTGTTGTAAGATTATTCCGCGCATTAAATAGCTATTGTAAACAAAGAAAGAAAAGGTAAATCTGTAAAATTATGAGGCAAAAGTTTTAATTTAGGTAACACCATATTCATGCCAAATGTTACATCATTTTGACAGAATATTGCCTTACATTCAATTATTTAAGCTTGCTGTAAAAACCCAATTTGAAAATAAAATGGAGGGGGGCATCTAATTTTCCTCAATAATTGTTTAAATCGCGATCTAGAATTTTATATAGTTAAATATTTTTCAAATGATTATAAATTAATAAATAATTTTGTTTCTCAAAGTATGACTAAAGTAAAAGTATTCAAATACCGTCAAAGTTCAAATACCGCGATTTTCTACTCTGATTTTTGTAGCTTTTTAATATGTTTCGATTTTGACCCTTTGAAATGTTAGACAGGAAAGCGTTTCATCAAAACATAATCAAGATTCAGAAAATAGAAGATTTTAAAATACCTATTAAAATATTTTATATGCTTTTAGACGTACATACGTATATGAAGATGCATGTTACACTGAGGTTTCGCATACGACACCTCAGATATTTTATTAAAATAAAACATACTCCAGGTATGTTATTTAAAAAAAAGGCTATTGTCAGACAAATAGATTTTGTATATTAAAAACAATTACTCACACACGACAGGTGTTTCATAAACCAAGAAGCATTTGAATGCATGTTAAAAAATATGCCATAAAATTGTTAAGAATAAATAATTACTTAAAAGGAAAGGCAAAATTCTTAAAACCCGAACCGTAAGTAATTGAATATTTCTTCGCAGATTTATTTGAGAAAGGAGGGGAAAAAGACATAAAGGAACATTCTTCGTGTAGCCCTTCCATTAAAACTGCTAAGGGTTGATTCAATGGTAGTTAATTGAATCGTGTACTATCGAACACGAAGAATAAATAGACATCTCCTGTTGTTTGTCCAAAAAACTACATCTCGCGCCCTCATACATCTTCCCAAATACGATCGGAATTAGAAATATAGAGACTGGAGCTTTATTTTTATCCGTAATAGACTGTGTTTCCAGTCTCAAGGCGACGATTAGGGTCTGCCATTAGGCGGAATCCAGGCGTTAATCCTTGGCTTGACCAAGCGGCTTCCAACCTTTCGATCCATACCCCACGAACGGCAATTCGTCTATTGGTAATGGGGCTTTGGGGCTATGTCCCAAGAGGCAAAGTAAAAAGGTTTAGGAATATCCATTAAGGAAACTGACCATCCAACAGATAATGGACTAGGAATTTAGTATGACGCGAGAAGTAAATATAGGCCCATGAAAAGGGAGAATTGCGGATTTTTTCCTTCAACTGCTCAATACGGTTTTTTAAAAATGTATAATCAGTTTAATTAAAATGTTTCAGCCTCTTTAAAAATACAAAAAACTAAAAGCTAAATAAATTGAAACTTGTATGTAACGATAATTCTTAAAATGCATTGTAACTTTATAATGTTAAAAGTTAAAATTTGGTACAAAATGTAATACTTATCGCGAATTTATGTTTTGGAATAAATATTTATATTGTTTGTCATTTGTGTTGATAAAAAAAAAAAAAAAAAAAAAAAAAAAAAACTCCCGAGTAAAACACTTTGTTTCATGATCATTTTAAAATGATCGTAAACGTTGTGACATCTAATTTAAAGCGTGTATGATGCGTTTAAACGTTACATATGCTACCTGGGAACACTTCAAAATATTATCATTTAAACAATTATTTAAAGTGTAAAATGTACACGTTCGATCAAAAACTCTTATTTATTTTTTTAACTACGAGGGCTGTTCAATAAGTAATAAGACTAAATTTATAAAAAATACAGAAGAACTTTAATCGTCATGATTTACATGTTTTTTTTAAGAATAAAGAATAACTTCTGCGGAACTAATTGCATTTATTCCAACGTTCTGTCCACTTTAAAAAACTTGTGAACGTTACGTTTGTGAGAGTAATTCAAAACCGCCTCCGTAGAGTTTAGACATGCTTTGTTGCTTTTAAAAAATTTGCATCGTATAATGGTTTCTTAAGTTGAGGAAACAGCCTGAACTCACTGATGTAAAAATTCTGAGATTCCCCTTGATAATAATAGCAGCAGTTTTAATAGTTGTCTCTGCCTTCCTTCAAAATTTTTTTGTCAGCAAAAAATACTGACTCTAAACATTACTTCATCGTTGAAAACTTCACGTATCATATCAAAGATCTCCGATGCTGATTTTTACAGACGAAAGCAAACTTTAATCGCGTAACTTTGTTCCAACGACGCTTCCATTTTGACAATTGGCTGCGTCTTGTAGGCGCCCGCCAACAGGCTTCAATTCAATCACGTGATACTAAGAAACATGAGTCTGTACGCGCCAACTATTGGTAGCGTTTGTTAATACAAACAACATACATTTCTCATGCCACAGGAATTAATATTCCGATGAGTGGCTTCGCGGCAGTAAAATTATATACTTATTGAACAGCCTTATTATTTATTGAACAGCCTTATTACTTATTGAACAGCCTACGTATGTCAGAAATTTTTTAAATAAGTTTCGAAATAAAGTAATTTCTTACTCAACAAAAATTCATGTTGGTGTGTGTAGAAAATTATAGTTAAAAATAAATGTATTTTTCAGCTGATACATAATAAGATGATGCTTCAAGTGCATTATTTTTTTTTAATTTAGAGGACCCTCCGTTATATCACGATAAAAAAGTATAATGAAGAAATCCCTTTTGAGTCAGAGATTTTTCAATATATTTAAAGCACAAGTTATAAATTTTGTGTGCACACATTAGTGAAAAGGACTTTGTCCTTACATCACTTCGAAATATTCAGCTATTGAACTAAACAAAACATTTTTAGCAAATGCATTTCCAAAGTTTTCCAGATGAAACACCCTTAGCTGAATAAGTATATTCAAAAGTCTCTAACTAAAGAGAAACCAAATCTACCGCAAAAGCGTAGAAATGAGAGTTCTCTGTCTCAAGTTATTTCAGTCACGTAGCAACTCAATATCGGATGATGATCGAAACTTCAGGCAACGATTTCCTGAGAAATTGTCTATGATAGAGAAGATCCGCAGCGTGGTATCCATACAAATGGATACCGTGCTGCATTATATATATATATATATATATATATATATATATATATATATATATATATATATATATATATATATATATATACATATATATATATATATATATATATATATATATATATATATATATATATATATATATATATATATATATATAGCTGTAAAGTCCGAAGCCTGATAAATGTCGACATTCTCCAATTTTACCCTTTTACGGTAGTATCTACAGTAAGACCATCGTTTTATGCAGGTATTACATGCCGCGTAAATTAAGATTTATTACTACTTTTACAATAGAGGTTAAGTTCCATCGATAAAAAATGCTTCACTCTAGTGATAGAAAATGGATAATAAGTTTAATATGTACTTATTTCGATACATATGCGCAACGCCCATTAATACAACAGGAATTAACTGCGTGTGTTTATTAAACTAGCTGATGTGTGCATCACATGACTTCCTTTTACTCCAATTTATGTCATTTCCTCATTATTCGCAGTTTTAATGTGATTCAATAGTTTATCTCTAAATATCACCAACACTGGCCAAATTGAAACCAGATTTAAAAAAAAATAAATAAATAAATAAAAAAAAATCGCAAAATTTGTCGCCAAGTTGGTGAAAAATCTTGGCGACCAAAAGACTGGCGATATTTCACCTAGTGTCCGCCAAATTATAACACCAACTGAGTTTACATCGAAATTAACAATGATTTCCCCCAAAAAGGGGCAAAAGACACCCTTTGGAGCATCCGAATGCAACTAAAAAGGGAGGTGCACAACTAGGAGTCTAAGCACCAAATTTCAACTTTCTAGGACATTCCGTTCTTGAGTTATATGCTACATACATACACACATACATATGGACATACAGACGTCACGAGAAAACTCGTTGTAATTAACTCTGGGATCGTCAAAATGGATATTTCGGGTGTCTGTACGTTCCTAGGCATATATCCACGTGTGGTCGGGTTGAAAAATAAACTCAACATTTATTCGGGAGGTGAGCAAAATGGAAATTAAGGCCGATTTTTGAGTGAAAATTTTTTCGCGAATACAATACTTCCTTTTTTTATAAAAGGAAGTAAAAAAGAGCGAGTTATACTGCCGTGGGAAGGTAAACAGAAGTATCTGCAGAAATGAGGTTTCGATATATTTGAAGAAACGCATTTTGTATTCAGTACTAACAATAGGGAAATTTTGGAATTAGACTTTTTTTCGTGCTTTTTTTCAGCGGAAGCAAAATGAGCAAGTTTGTTCAATGAAGCTAACGTACAATATATGACAAAAATGCAAAAAAAGTGACAAATTCGCAGTTACTGCCCTTTACCTGCCCAAAGCAGCGTAATTGTTTTTTTTTAATGTCTTTAATTAGTTTTCTCTGTTCTTTGAAGTGTATTAACACATTGTTGCGTCAGAGCAGCAATAAGACATCTAATCCCAGAAATTAAACTAAGATATCCTATTGTTACTTTGAGGCGACGACATCCATGATCATTTACGATCCATGTACACATTTTAATTAAAGAAAACTGATTATTTCACAACAGATAGAGGGGGTTTTTTTGTTTATTCAAGGGACTTCCTCTTAATGCTAAGCACTGGCATCACCGTGCGGTTACTGTTAGTAAAAATAATAGCCAAACGTTAAAAATTTAAAAATAACATATATTTGTATTTTATACAACTTTCAAAAAGTACAAAATGCAAAAATATAGGTAAAAATCTCACACCCGAGTACATGGATTGAGCAACAAGTAATTATTGTTGGCATTAGTTTTTAAATGGTTTAGTTTTTAGTAATGTTTTGTTGTTTCGTGATTTGTATGCGTTTCTTTCGAAGCATTAATAAACTTTCCATGTGTAAAATTCATGTACTTGTGTAAGAATAAAAACATTTTTTAAACTTGATGACTAAAGTCTTTTTAAAATAAATCCTTCCCAATCATTTCGTACATTATGAATAGAGCTACAGCTTCATCAACTGTAGTCATTCTGTTTTACATAACCTTTCTGGTCTCGAGTTTATCATATTTTTGCTATTAAAAATTTATTCATATAATTTTCATATAAAAAACTATTTTCAACAAAGATATGTTAAATGTGACGCGGTACGAGTTGTAAAAATAAAATATTCTAGACCAGTTCTGCTCCCTGTTCGCCACTAAACTGAATTCAATGGGTTTTGGAATATTTTTCATCTAATAAAAATGCACGTATGTTCTGGTTTTCATTTTATCTTATGTTCCTATCCATTCTTCAAAAGTGCCTCTTAAAATGGCACTAAAAAATTTATGATTTTGAATAAGACAGTTGTACAATCCAAAGAAAAGCTAAATGTAGAACCTGAACAAATGGTTGGCAAAGGTGTTAGAAAAAATGATTGAAATCGCGCATAACGAGGGGCTTTATAGAAAACGTAACCAAACGTTAAATAAAAGTGAAAGCGGTTAAAATAAAAATCGTTAAAAGTTGTACATATAAGCATCTAAATTGAAAAGAAATGAGTGACGTTGTAAAAAGAAAACACAGATGAAGAATTGTTATCTTGTTATTAGTACTAGATATAAACCATAATAATAACAAAGTAAACCACATTAACGTGTTCAGATCTTATGAGAAGTGACTGTTTAAAAATTATAGTTCTTTACTGTTTTCGACTCTAGTAACACAAAAATAATTGGGATAACAAATATTTGAACTGTCTGAAGAAAAAAAATGTTACACCGTTAATTAAACTCGAAAACTCGTTAATTAAACTCGTTTGAAAAATCTAACTTATGCTGTCATATAAATGATGGTAGGTAAATTTGAATAAGTTAGTTTACTAGTTTTAAATAATTTTGAACAATATATATGTATATATATATATATATATATATATATATATTTACGATCTTTTTGTCGATTGTCAACTGGAATAAATGGAATAGATGATCTCTCTCTCTCTCTCTCTAGTTTCTTAATTAAGCCCACTTCTTATTTAATACCAAATCAAATAAAGTAACAAATACATAGTAAAGATTATTTTTTGAAACATTGATATTCTAACATTTTTTAAGCAAAATATTTTAAACATGACATAATTACATACTATATGAATTTGACGTGTCATTTTAAAGTTGCATTAATCTGGTCCATTGAGATATGAAGTAGAAATCATTCAATTCAGTATATTTAAGTACTTATCCATGTCATTTTATTGTAAAATTATCTTTATTTTACAAATAAGTGCATGAAATACAATAACAAATATATTTACAACTGCGCGCACTTAACAATGTGCAGATAATCTTTTCAACGCTACACATTTTTTGGGGATTATCTATAGTCATTACGATAACATGCTTATAACACGAGTCTTTAAATTGCACTTGCAAATTCTCTTTAAATCCAGCCGAACATTTCAGTATTTTATAAAAATAAGCTTCATCTATTTCTTCTAAATTATGTTCTTACTTGTTCTTAAGATATTTCAAGAAAAACTGCAGTATTTATTTTATTACAAGCTGGAATAAATTAATGAAAAATATTTTTTCTTATCATAAAGAAAGCAAGTATCATGGAATAAATTTTCTTGAAATTGAACAAGCAAAAATAAAACGTTTAAAAAACACCAAGAATTTCTATTACAAGAGATAAAAATTGTTAAAGTCTAAAAGGGGAAAAAAAGAGATTTGCCTTTTATTGAATTATTAAATTTTACTCAAGGATTCAATTGGCACGGGCTTTTGAAAGCTTATAAATAATATTTTCGGCTTTGGTTGCTGAGTTACGGCTAGATTAATGCTAAATAAAAATAGCATAAATCCACTAAGCGAAGCAGAGATGCAGTTCTTGAAGAAAAGAATTTAATCTATTTAAGGAAATTTATTTAGAAATGTTTAATCTATAGTAAACAAAATAACGTTTTTATGAATCCCAAGTAAAATACACGTATATATATATATATATATATATATATATATATATATATATAAACATATTGGCCTAAAAATGAAAGATACATTTTTTGTATTTTTTATGAAGTGTTAAGAAAAGAAAATTCTTATGAAAAAGAGTTGTTTTATGCCAAAAATAATTAACGCTTCAATGAAACGGATCATTTCAGGAATTTGTTAGATACTTCTATATTACTTCATTGCATTAAGTACAGTATAAACTTTCATTGTCATCTAGGCGAGTTATATTTAAAAAATAAGCATTTTATTCATCTTATATTTTGAAACATACTTTTTTTGAACAAATATAAACGCCTACATGAAATTACAAGAGTGAAGTTGTAGCAAAAAATAAAGAAACATTAATAAAAAATACATCGCAAAGGTTAATAAGTATTGCTTGGATAGCTAAAGGAACAAGGCCATAAAAATGTAATTTTTTATATTTTGTAAAGCTAGTAGCTAAATAAAAGTTCTTAATGAAGTTTTTAAAAGCTGTAAAGAAAGTATTAAAGTTTTATAACAAGGTGGGTGTATCTATTTATTCGAGTAAGAAGTAGTAATTCTAATACATTTTAAAATAAATTTGGGCATTAACTTTAATTGTATTTAAAATTATTCTTATCCATGAAGAGCGAGTGTAAATCTGTTAGTTATTAAGAAAACAATGCTTACATACCATATACTAATACGCGGAAAACAATATTTAAAAAAGTAATTTGAAAGAAACCTTGAAATACCAATAAAATATAATATGATAAACTTTAATATAAAGACCATTGACATATGTAAATCATACTTAATTATTGTAAATCATATACAAATGTCTCCAATACAGCTTAAATGGTACCTTTAAATGCCATCAGAGCCTTTTTTTCACCTGGATTACTATTTCAATCAATTAAGGTCGGTAACCATGTTATAATGCCTGTGAATTCAATGTCAAAATATTGGATATGTTCATCTGTCTCTCTCAGGATGATTCCAAGGTTCTTAACTTATTTCGGTATCGGTGGCTAGTCTAATCTACTACGCTTAAGTAACAGTTTTAAGAGTTCTGTAGGAATCTCACCAATTATCGCAAACGTGACAATGTCTCATTTTGACAGCAAATTTGACAACAGCGTCAAAATGCCGCTAATTTATTACTTCACTCAATGTTGCATTCGGTACCGTACACATTTTTAAAATAAATTAAAGACAAATTATTATATCTAACTGTGCAGATGTAATGTATGTTTATATGCGAAACGTATTAATTATTATAAGATTCCTGATGTCAATATTATTTATATTCATCCCGACTAAATGCACTGCAAGGAATAAATGCAATCGCCGGCTTTGAAGCTCTCCTTTAAACGCACTCATAAAAATAAAGGTTCTGGGTGATAGGATCGGTGCCAAAATGATTGCTCTATCGTTACAAAAGACCCGACATCCCTTTCATAAATTGAAAATGACTTGCTATTACGATTTCCAATTCGACGAGTTCTTAATGCTTAAGTAGTTTAGGACACATGCTTAACAAGATCTCAAGTGGCGAATCGAAAAGTTTCGAAAATCCAATATCTGCATTTGGACAGCAATTTGTCAGCAGAATGCAAATATTAAAGCTATCGGACTCCTCACATAACAATGACTGCCAGAGTTCGTATTCAGGGTGGAGTAGACACTAGTCGATAACCCCCTCGGAAGCATCGGTCCGCAAAATGAGTCCAAAGGGAACTATCAATTTTCCGTAATCTTGTACCGATAAAATATCAGCCTAAGAGTTATCCGTCCATGTTTTCCGAAGCGAAACAGAGAGACTCAAAAGTCATCAACGCAAGTAATCGATGAGACTGAGAGACAATTTCCGGATTAAAAGAAGCAGAAAACACTCAAGACCTGTGTCGACAAAGGGATGTGGCACGACACTATTCATTGCTGGCTTTTCAAAGGGCTGACAGATGCGCCGATAATAGCAGTTTATGTCGAAGTCTTTCTACGTATTGAGTATTGTGAATTATTCCCGTACAATAAAGAGCACAAAAGACTCTAATCATCAAAGCGAAATTCGAACGGTCAAACGCATTCCTAATTTATTATTCATAATTGATTAGAAGATTTTCGTTAAGTTTTAAAATGAAAAGAGTAAGAAGGTAAATACAAAAATCTTTCTTTACAAAATATATGTTTTTGGCGTCTAAAGAATCTAAGAAAAATAATCGATACAAAGGAGGTTAAAAGGTCGTTTGCCAAAAAAATAAAAGTTGAATACGATGTTTTAATATTATTAAAACGGATTATCTATGCTTTATACTTCGTAATATCTATATCTTACAGATTCGCCAATGTCAGGTTGTTCTGTTTTTTTCCCCATTTAGGGGAAACTTTTAAAAATATTAATAACCGTAGTTACTGGTCCTGTTTCAGTAGATCAACAGACAAGCTCGATTTTATCGGGGAGTATCTAGAAGTGCAACAGATTTACTGGTTAGCCCAGGGGTTCACAAACATTTCCCATTCGCTGCCTTCTTTCAAGAATTATAATTTCCGTACGGCACCCTAGTCTATCCCTATTATGTACATCGTCGCACCATGCTGAACTAACGAATGTGAAAAAACGCGAATCAGGTTTTTTAAATTCTATGGTTTGTTGTAGTACTCAGAAAGGGCAACCTACTGGTTGTAACTACTTCAAAAGATAGTTTTAAACTTAAAGTTATCTATAAAAAGTAAAACATTGAAAATAACGAAATGCTACAGGTGGAAAAAAGTTATTCTGACTCTCTTGAGTAGTGCCAATTTTTACTTTCGTGAGTTTAATATGATACCGACGATATGTGTTGCTACAAAATACCAAAATTAAAAAAAAATCATCTTTCACCGGTGATTCAATTCTTTATTTCACCAATGCCTTTGGTATGTGAATGTTGATACTCACCGGTTAATGTCGACATTTGCGAGATTTTGGTCTTTAACAAAAACATATATATTGCTACCATTTAAACTTAAAGGAACCTTTGACTCCTCTTAAGTCACTCCAGAGTGATATGGCACCCACTTTGGGAACCCTTGAGCTGGCCGATCGTATATGATAATATTCCCTGAACCTGGACACCCACCACAAAATCCACTGACGTCATCAAACGTCATGAAATCAGTCAACCAGGTTAACGGGTAACACTATTCGAACACGAACATCGTAACTGGGAATTGTTCTCTTACACAAATAAGTCAAGTTCTTGCTGTATTAGATAAAATACTGACTGACATTCTAACTGATAAAATATTGTTCAAAACATAACGATTCTCTAAAAATCACCAAAGTAGTTGCATCCAAAAACTTAAATAACATTCGAACACGATTACGACCCAGGAAAATAAACAAATTGAACTAATAATCCATTGCGATAATCATTGACTGCTGTCTTTTTAACCTTTTTCCGCGTATTAATTTGTCACCAGTTTTTAAATCAAAGGAATGAAATATATAAATATAAATACAAGTTTAAAAGAAATTGATCGAAATATAACGTAAGAAAAAGAAAAAAAAATAATGCTGTGGCAAATCAATGAAACCTGCCTACTAAATGCAATGCTTGTACAAAATGAGATCTAAGGCAAAAGTGTTTTCACACCACTATTTTCCCGAACATCTTATATATATATATATATATATATATATATATATATATATATATAATTAAGCTTATTTTTTTCTTTAACGTAATGTCAGACATTTGTATGGACGAATGTTAAGGTAAAGAACAAGTAAAGTAATTTTGATAATCCGAAGATACATAGCATTTGAATTAATTAGAATTTATCCTCACTCATTTTTTCATAAAGTTTTTGCAGTACATGTGAAGCATATTATATGCAAAAATGTATGTTCTACAACGTATTTCAGTAATAAAGAAATGTAATCATGAAACCTCAAAAAGTTCAAATTGTTGAACATATTTACAACGACATTCGTATAAAAATTAGTTTCTCAATTACATCTTGTGTTGCTCAAATACTTTACTGGCAAAAAGAGAATGTGATTATTTGTGTTGTGAAATGTATATATATATATATATATATATATATATATATATATATATATATATATATATGTATATATATGTATATTATATTATTTATATATATATATATATATATATATATATATATATATATATATATATATATTATATTATATTTATATAAATTTAGCTATCTTTGAACCATGGAGCAGATTGCATCTAATTTCACCGCTACGCCCATACGAACAGATATTTAACAATATTTGGCTATACCTTAAATCAAATAAAATGCAAATTTCACACCATCTCGTAACTGCAGAATTGTTTAAAATTTTGAATAACTTAGACTTTTTGATAAGAGTATCGAGAAATTTAATCTAGAACTACACTTAGGAAAGTCAAATTCAATAACGCTTAAAAACTGTTTTTTCTCATGTTCCCTCAGGAAACTGTTTTAAGCGGGAAAATTTTTGTTTGTTCTAAAAAAAGAACTTAGAGACCAATTTACACGTGAACTGGTGGAGGAGTTCTCCCCGTCGCAGAAGGAACTATTATATTAGTTTATACGTGACTAAAATTTAATGCCCCTAGTATCGAATTACATTTCCCGATTACACATTGGCACCAAAAAGCTTTCTACTGCTCCCAACCATAATCCATTTCTAAAGGAAAAAGCGTAAACGATTTTATTAACTGAAACAGTTACAAATGCTGTATTGCTAGATATAACCTTAATGCGCACTTTCTTTAGGGTCGGTGAAATTTCAGCACTGAATTGCTTGGAATAAATTGATAACGGGTTTAAAATTTACTACTTTCTTGAATATATGAAAACACTTAACAATTCTTCATTTAAAAAAAAGTACGGATTCTATTCCGCTGTAATATGAAAATAAGCGCAAGGAAAAAAATATGTCCATTAAACTATGTATTAAAAATACACACATACATACACGGATATAAAATAGGTAAATTTTAGGGAATAAAAAATAGTTTTCAAAGATTTATTTGCTGAATTCTCCTGTGCCAGTGGAAAAAGTTATATCTGAAAAATCTAATATGAAAAATCGTGCGACATTATTGAGAGTAATTTTGCAGTAGTCCTATAATTATCTCCAAACATATTGCAGAGGACTTTAGGTTAGGGAAGTTGTTTGGATTTTACAAACTGTTACCACATGCATTTAAAAAAGAACAGCTAAAATGGAGAAATTAAATAGTTTTCATAAGTTAGACTTTTTTTTCGTAAATACTGCAGTCACTGTTTCTACATCTCTTCAAAACTTTCTAATACATTTTGCTAACAATCATAATGCAACTTTGATGTCCATTAACTTTTCTAATATTGCCGTGTGTTTGTAATTTTTCAGCGGTGATTACTATAAAAAAAGTACGATAAATACGTTATTTTCAGTTTAAAATGTGTTTTCAAGTGAATAAACTGCAATTCAATTTTTATTTATTAATTTATCTATATATTGTATTTTGAATGGAAAACGGCAATCAACAGGTTTTTTATATTGCATTTTATTGTACTCTCTCCATTGTGTTACTATAAACTGAATTCAATACAATCAAGCATTTTAAACGTAGAGACATTTGGTTTGAACTTTGTACGCTACTTACGTTGGTGACTTGTATGTTGATGACAGGAAAAAATATGCAAATCTTGTAGTTACAATTTATATTATTAGATCTAATAGCTATTTGCAAGCATAATACTCAAAAATTGGGTTCATATCAGTCCTATTAACAAAGTGATATATTCCACTGGAAAATCCCTCAAAGTGATGTAATTTCGGGAATGCGTTGATAAATCGAAATCTAAAATTCGCGATCTTTAAAAGTTAAAGTAAAATATCATTAGCTGGGTGTGCGCTTTTCATCGCCATTTCAAAACTATTTAGCCGTATTACAGAAGGAAAGCCATCACTGCTGGAGCGCAGACATTTGGCTGGCGTTAACTACATGGAATCTTCGGCTGCAGCGAGCTTGGGCCGAAGAAAGTGGAAGCACGCACCAGGTATTGGCTTTTAGCAAATTTATTGCGCCGCACAAGCTGCGGCCTTTTCTCGTGCACTTGGCACAATTTGTAGGGAGGTTCTGCCCTGGAATGGGATCGTTAAATTTTACGACTGATCATCAGGCGCACATGGCCTCCCTATCCTTCGTTAATGACTGCATGGGAAGCTATCCTAGTCTTTAAAACGGGCGAAGCTCGGACCTTCCCTTAAGACGTCTTCGCACTAAAAGCCGAAATCTTGGCACGGGCCGCGCCGGCTAACAAAGAGCCCCATCAAAAGTAGCCCGCCGAGGGATTCCCGAGATTGGGAATGGCATAAAATCACCATCGAAGATGACCAGGAATATAAAAATCGGCCAATGGGCCCCGCCGCGGAATTTCAAACGGCAGCGAGCTTAGAGAAGAGCTGTAATCAGGGAGCACGAAAACCTACAGAAATGTGCGCAAAATAAGAAAAAGTGTTGTTTTGACTCGCCTGGAAGCGTTTTATTGTCTTCGGAATAAAGTTTTAGAGTCCATTGTAAAAATGTATTTCCACAAATCATGGGGAAAAATCGGATAGTAAATGTTTCTCTTTAAAATCTTGCTTGCCGCTACTGGATTTAAATATAGAGTGTATTGAAGTTATAGAGAACTATCTTAGACTCAATAATATGTAAATGTTAGTTTTTATCTCAAATTTTAAAAATTCTTTCTCTGGTTCAGAATGTTTTCTAGAAATTTGGGCTCAAAAAAGAAAAAGTATAGCTTTGCGAATTAAATTTGATCCTGAGTTTCGAAAAGAGAAAAATAACATATATAATGACAGTTTAGTGCATTCGCAGGTTTTTTATTTAGTAAACACTCCTTATTCGATTTCTGTTTACCATTGAGACACGTAAAATAATTCAAAATATTAAGAAAACGGTACAGGATAAGTTGCATTCATTTTTTTTTTTAATTTTAAGTTCATATTAAAATAATCAGCAACTTTATTAAACTCTCATCACTACTGAAAGCAAAAATTCCACTTTTTTCGTAAAACTAACGAATGTTACCAAACCCAGCGTTTGACAAGCACTTACGAAAAGTTTATGCATATTAAAGAATAATATGTTTATTTGAAATCTAAAACACCTTGTGTTTTTTCTTCTTTTATGGCAATACTTCATGCATCGTGACCTGTAAAATAAAATAAGAATTATGACGTTCCCACTGAGACTTTCATCTGTTCTAATGGTCGGATTTTAATCAAATTTGGTATTTAGATTGATTTAAGTGCAATGAGTTCCTTTTCATTGTATAAAATAGCTGATTCTAAGTAGGATTTTAAAGTCAGTGAGCATATGGATGCACCTTCATATGAGACTTCTATTTGAATTGTTTAAAGCAAGACTTTGTTAAAAGATATTTAACCGAAGTCGATTGACACTTGCTTTGTTTTTCTGCAGCCAATGTTTTTTTTAATGACTGTGCAATTTTATTAGTTTCAAAATGAATCACATAGCTCTTAGAAAATTATTCATCAAATTTTAGCTCGAAACCTCATTTTATCAATACATTTTATTGAAGGATGCGTTTTCGATACGGAATAAAAAGTTTAAACTGCAGAAGTGATACACCGATTAGGAAAAAGTATGAGTTTATACAAAACTTTCAAGCCGCCGACAAATGGCGTCAACACCCCATAACTGGTTAGGTTGAAAAGACGCCAATCAAAAATTTGCAGCAACAGTTAGAGAAGCACAAATATAAGATGTATGCAATTTGAGGAATTATGGATTGCCTTTTAATATCGCTAAAAATAAAACTGAGCTTTACATATTATATATCATCAGTGCCTACGGAATGTACAATTTTCTTTTAATATGATTAATTGCGTCTTGTATGTATTCTTTAAGTTATGCTATCCCGCATACATCATGAAATAAAATTTTCTGTTTATTAAATCTTCCTAAATGTACCCACAAGTTCAACATGGATCAGTAAATACATCGCTCACTCTACTTAAGTGCAACTTCTCCATCAGTGGTAGTTTTTTTTTTTTTTTTCAATGTTAAGGGGGGGGGGGGGCGTTGCAAAAAAAATATCTGGCCTGGCCCCATGGCCCCCATATGAGGAGGTAAAAGGGTACAGTAGCAATAAAGTCCTTTACGATAAAAGTGATATATATGTATATATATAAGCATCAAGTTCACATTACTTCAAAGGATCCGCCGCACGATAAGGCAAAAATGTGTACTGTAAAAGATGTAGTTGCTATGGGGGTCCCTTCACTTGTCTATCACTCTCAAAATAAGAGTTTGAGATACAGGTCCCCTTCAGAGCCCCTATATTGCCAATTCATGTAGGTTTCCGGGAATTAACATTTTTCGTTTCGTGCTGAACTTATTCCAGTGAATCCAGTGAGTATATATTTTGGCGCATATTCTACAATTCTGGAATAATAATTTAAAAAAAAATAATGAATAAAACTGAGTCGAATTAAGTTAGAAACAACCATACATCATTCATTTTGCGTTAAAAATCTACATACAGACCTTTTAAAGGTTTCAAGTATTAATTCAAAACTAAAAGAAAAATATCAAGTTGCCCTGAATTTAAAAAAAAATTCCTTTTTTAAGGGAAAAATACATTTTTATTAAAGCTAAAACTTGAACTAGATCCCTTCTCTCACTTGGTGGTATTGTTTAGTATAATTCTATATTTATGAAACTTAACATTAAAAGAGGCAGTTTTTCCAGACATGTGAAGCCTCTTCAAAAATAAATTATTTTCATCATCTGTGAAACGATTTGTATCTTAGAACTGGACTGTTAAAACTTACTAATGTTCCATTTCAGAAATTTATTCCTGCCTTTATTTCACTTAAAAGTGTTTAAATATAAAGCATGCACAAATGTCAAGGTTATCTTAAAAATGCGAGGGTGATATGGAATGCACTAGTAACTCTGTGGCTTACATGGTTTTAAGTGGATTATCAGGACTTACGGATGAACCGTTATAGATACTTTAAAATATGTACATTAGCGTTTTCCAACTTTTTAAAAGATCCAACTTTTAGCAGATTAAAAATAGAGAGAACAATCCTTAAAAGGCGTTCATGGCTTTGTTTTCAGTTGAAGGAGCGTAATTTTCATTTTTGAATAACAAGACTGCAAGAAAATAATTTGATCTTTGCAGTAGTAGATCTAGAGAGTGCAACATGAATAAAATCCCTCCCTCCTCTCTAAATCATTGAAAAGTGCGAAGCTTTGCCGATCAAATTTAAGTTTTAGCCTAAAGTAATTTTCTAATAAGGTCCAAAAATATTTTTTGCTGAATATTTTGAATAATACAATAATTATGATTATTTTCTTGGCTCAAATGAGGCAGGGAGAAGCAAAGTGATGTAAGTGAACATTATCAAGTTTTGAATAAAACGCGTTTAAAAATATAAGGTCTTAGGTAGGCTGTCTTTGAAAAGTTTTCTAAATTATGCTGTATAGCAGCGGCTACCAGGGCTAGTAATACTATCTCTTGCTCCAAGACAGAGGAGAGGTTCACCTACCATTCGTACTGGTTATGTCCATTTTTTTTTTAATTTTGCCACATACATCTCTTTGCTTCTGACCGCCTAAAATGGAACTTAACTCTTAAAAAACCATAATTGCACTGTTACGTGCGGAGACCAAAAAACATATAAAATCTTTAGAACCAAAAATACACTTTAGGAGCTAGACAAATTATTTCTTAGAGTCTAATGACAATTATTTGTAACATAGCTTCTGACACATTCTTGTTCTGAAAAAACTTGCTTCCAAGTCATTTTTTAGTCACAACCTAGCAACCGGGATTAACCAGATCCTAGTTATTTGGCAATTGAAAGATATTCCCATATTAAGTTTCCTGTAGCCCAGTGGCTCAGTGGTAGCGCATCGCGCTTCCGCGGCGCTAGTCCGGTTTTTTATTCCCCGGTTAGGCATGGTCGGCTCAGCTGTTCATCCCTTCAGTGAATCGATAAAGTAAGTACCAAGCGTGCTTGAGAAATAAACTCTGTGGATTCCGCGTCCGTGGAGGGTCCGCACCTAACCGAAATATCTGCCTTGCACCCCAGAGCCCTTGGCCAGGAAAACTAAGTTATGCTCAGTAGGCCTTGGCTTTTATGGGCTGTCGAGCCACTGGGTTTGGTTTAAGTTTCCCTTTCGAATATACAAAAATATGTCTATTTACACATTTAGATTTTCATTTTCCAAAAAATTAAAAGATGTAATAGCTTTTTTAAAAAAGCACATTTCAAATTTACTGAAGAAAAAGTTCGAAAAGATTTTTTTCATTTTTAGAAATGACAAAGTTTTCTTAGTAAAATCAGCCATAGAAGAAGCTTGTAGCTAATATTGAATTTCTCATAACCGATTTTAATCTTCTCAATATGCCTTCTATATATATATATATATCCTTAACGTATAAAAGACCGAATTGTTTTCCCCAGTGTTTTTTCCACTGAAGAATTTCTTTTCTGCATTAAAGTAAGACGGAAAAAAAAGTTTTATAACACGAGTTATATTATAAATTGTCTGTGAGAAATTGAGTAGAAAATACGATAAACTTGAGACATTTCTAAAAAGTCTTATGATAACAACATGATAAAACAATGAAAATCGAAGCTACGTAAATTTTCCTTCACGTATTTAGTTGAAGGATTTGCTAAAAGCTGGACTTTATTAAAAACATCCGAGACCTACACATTTTTTTTTACTTCCAACGAAATCGCATTGCTTAAAAATTGTGGAAACAATGCCAAATACACCGTGGCATTATTAAGAAATGCAATCAATTTCACACTCAATTTCGACAAAATGTTTCATCTCGGCACTTGTGATTTTTTTAAAACAAAATTCTCAATCTCTCATTCTCTTTCAATTTATTACAGGACCGAGTGTGAACCTTGAGCATCCGAAAGGAAACTTGCGAAAGAAGCTTTTCCTTATCCTTTCATCCGACTGAATTCTCCCTTTTTCTAAGGTCGCCTAAATTCCGTTTCCTTCCGACTTCGAAGCGACAAGTGATTCATGAGGCATCGGAAAAAAAAGTAAAAAAAAAGAGAGAGAGAGAGAGAAAACGACCGACCTGGCCAAGTTGCAAGAAATGTCAATTCTCCAGGTTCATGCATTGACGCTCTTTTTGGAAACCAAACCAATTCGGGAGTTTCGCATAGAAGTAGGGTAAAGAATTTTTCTTCTCTCTCTTCCTCCTACACCCCTCATCCCTATAGTTTAGGGTACTGCTCTTTTCTTCTGTTCTTTGAAAATCGCTTCTCTGATCTCCGATAGCCCGTTTAATCTTCGGTGTGACTACTTTTTCAATCAGGAAGACTTCGGTTTTTTAGAAGGACACGGCAGGCACTCTGCTCTATTGTCTCCGAGTTTTTAATCTTTTCTGCCTGCCTTTTCTTATAAGATCGTCTTTTATTTCGCAGAAAACATTGCAGTGTAAAAAAAATTCAAAATTAGAAAATAAAACGGATCTTCCATGCACTGGGACTCTAGAGCCTTTGTTACGAGAATGCAATACAAATGCGCATACTTGTACAATCCGTCGATTAATAGGGCTCTTTAGCGTAAAAAGTCGGCCCTTTTGTTACATAACCCGGCGTTTCTATAGAATCTGTTTAATTTATCGAGTAGAAAGAAAAGGAAAAATTACTTTCGGCGCTTAAGAAAGCTTATAAAAAGTTCCGATTTTTTTTTCATCCAACTTCTTTTAAAACTTGAAAAGGCGCATTAAATAGAGATGGGACAATTAACGTTTTCCGAATGCACTTCATTATTTTAAAACATTTAATTATTTTGACATTCATTCAGTAGGCGGGCAGCATTTGTGAACAAAATCAAGTTTTTTTCACTTTTTCAATTTCCATTTGACAATTTAAGGATGATCTGATTAAATGATCAATTTTGCATGAAAAGAAACTTAAATAGAAATTCTTGTTTATCAACAAAATATTGTTAATTATACAGTGTTTTAGTTAAGCCTTTAATGCATTAAGAAAATACATGTGAAATCAAGTTGATTTTGCAGGGTATCCGAAAATATAAAGACGGATTTCCAAACGGAATTGCAAGGATCAGTAAAAAAAAATTAAATTCATTTTTCCGGATTATGAAATTGCGAAGTCAGGATACTTCTTTTTTACTTCCTTTTACAAAAAAAGGAAGTACTGTATTCGTGAAAACAATTTCTTTCAAAAATCGGTCTTAATTTCCATTTTGCTCATCCCTGAATGAATGTTGAGTTTTTATTTTTTTTTCAACCCCACCACACGTGGATAAGTGCCTAAGAAAGCATAGACCCCCGAAATATCCATTTTGACAATCACCGAGTTAATTATGAAGAGTTTTCTCGTGACGTCCGTATGTACGCATGTGCGTATATATGTCGCATAACTCAAGAACGGCATGTTCTAGAATGTTGGAATTTGGTACGTAGACTCTTAGTGGGGTCTAGTTGTGCACCTCCACTTTTGGTTGCAATCGGGTGTTTCTAAAGGGGGCTCTTGCCCCTTTTTGGGGGGAAATCATTGCTAATTTCGATGCAAACTCAAGTGGTGTTATAATTTGGCGGACACTTGGCGATATATCGCCAGTCTTTTGGTCGCCAAGTTTTGTCACCAACTTGGCGACAAATTTTGCGATTTTTAAGAAAAAAATTATTATCTTTTTTTAATCTGATTTTAACTAGGCCACTGTTGGTTATATTTAAAGAGTTAACTATTGAATCACATTAAAATTACCAATAATGGGGAAATAAAATTAAGTTTGTGTAGAAGGAAGTCATTTGATGCACACATCAGCTCGTTACATTCATTTTTTACTTCCTTTTACAAAGAAGGACGTATTGTATCCGCAAAAAAAATTCTCTCAAAAATCGGCCTTAATTTCCATTTTGCTCGTCCCCGAATGAATATTTTTTTTTTCAACCCGACCACACGTGGATACATGACTAAGAACGTGTAGACACCTGAAGAATCTATTTTGACGATCCCTGAGTTAATTACAGCGAGTTTTCTCGTAACGTCCGTATGTACGTATGTGTGTATGTATTTCGCATAACTCAAGAACAGTATGTCCTAGAAAGTTGAAATTTGGCACATAGACTCCAAGAGGGGTTTAGTTGTGCACCTTCTCTTTTGGTTGCATTCGGATGTTCCGAAGGGGGTCAGTTTCACCTTTTTGGGGTAAAATTATTGTTAATTTCAATGTAAACTCAAGCGGTGCTATAATTTGGCAAACACTTGGCCAGCTTTTGGTCGCCAAGTTTTATCGGTAACTTGGCGACGAATTTGGCGGGTTTTTTTTTTTTTTTTTTTAAATCTGGTTTCAATTTGGCCACTTTTAGAGAGTTAACCATTGAACCACATTAAAACTGCCAATATTGGGAAAATTTATCTGTATAAAACGTTTTATTTGCTTCGGTTTGCAACAGACTTGGAATGGGAGAATTTAAAGTGTTTTTTTCTTTTTTTTGCTCACTCCGAGGCACTATTATCTTTAAATTGGAGTAAAAGGAGGTCATGTGATGCACACATCAGCTCGTTTTATTTTTATGTGCAAAAACTATCAACAAATCGCGGGTGCATATCTTTGTGACAGATATAGGAAAATCGCAGCATGTCTTAGAAGAAGATGTTCCCAAAATGTCCATCTTCCGCGCCAACCACATGTCTGAACAGAAGCACAAAACAAACGGTAACATTCTTAAAAATCTTTATTGGAATATTTTTTGCATCAATCACGAACTACCCTTTTGCTCCAAAAATAAGTCAGTTTTAGGCATTGAGAATGCTGATATCGCTGCACTCCTGTAAACTGACTAACACACTAATGAATTTTCCCGCACATGCATAGTGCGCAACAATATGAAGCTGCAGCGTCACCTATCATCAGAATTTTGTACTACAAGGAAAAATGAACTGTAGAAAACTCGTCTTAGCAAGCTCGTAATCCGCAAGGATAAAGTTAATATGAGTCATGGACCTCTGTTAATTCCCTTTTTAAAACAGTCAGTTCATTTTTTGGAACAACTTGTACATACATTTGTTTTCTAATGATAAAATGATTCATGCATTGAATTCCGATTGACAACAAAATGCTTTCTTTACATGCATTAAGGAGACTTTAAAAAAAAATGAAGATGAGGTGTTTTGTAGGGGAGACTCGGGAGGAATGGGACAGGGCTGCATTTGTACCGAAATTAGAGTAAAAAAAAATATTTCTTGCTTTTTCTACAGATGTACCAGCAAAAGTCTAAAGCTTTTGCATCTACTTGATGACCTAGAAATAATTTTTTAGATTTTATTTCGGCATGAATGAAAAGCTCTCCCATTTCTCCTGACTCCCTCTTATCCTGAAGAATCTTTTTACCCAGCTGAATCAACAATATTTTTAGTTTGGAAATATGTCCCTCGTGGATAGCCTAATTTAGTTATTTTATATAGTATTAGTGCCTGATTTTTTAAGTACAATCTAGGAACTTGTTTACTTAAAAAAATTCCATTTTGGATGCGTGCTTTACAGCAGCTTAGCTATGAAAATGGAATCTATAGATCATTAAACCTGGCAAACAAATGCTATTCTAATGAAGTTTGTCACCATATTTTAAATGTATAACATAGGAAATCGAACTGAGAAATTTAAAAGCAAAACAATTACATTCCGGAAAAATATATTTGAAACTGAAACCAATTGTTCCGGTTAATTTTTATTCAGCTTTTTGACTAACTGCGCAGAAAAGTTTTCTTTGCAAAAAGCGGCATTTCTGGTAGATTGCGGAAAATAATAAGGTACAGTTTCTTTGCAAGTTGACCAATCATAGCGGCTATAAACAATATAATCTTCCCACTAAAAGCATGCACAATCTGTAATGGATAAGTAACACATACTAATAATTCGTATTCTTGGCATACATACGATATATTCAGCATGCTATACATGTCCCTAAGGAAACTGGAAATAGAAATGTTATGAAATATTTTGTTCCATTCCATATAAAAGTGAGAATGATAGACAGCATCTTTCAGCTCTTCAACTTTGACAACAAAGATATACATAAATAAATGAATATTTTTTAAAATAATTTCTTCAGCGTATGCACACTTCTTCAAAACATAGAAAATAACCATTTTACGATCGGTTTCGTCGGTTCACCTTTCTTCACATCATGCAAAATAGGTCTGATGAATTAAGAAAAAAAAATGCATAAAATATCTTTTGAACCTAGCTCGTCCGTACGTATTTTTTCATGTTATTCATATAAGGAAAGAACCTAAACATTAAAATTTAATGAAATATATAAATAGATTCTATTCGCGACTTTTAAAAAACTCAAATGGATATGTGTTTAAATAACCACTTCCGTTAATGACTAACTATGTCTTTAAATGAGCAAGTTGTCATATGAAGCATAACTGATGAGGAAGTAACTATTTCATATTAGTAGTACGAAACGCCCAACAGTGTCACGTAAATTGAGGTCATTAATCACAGTACTCCAGTCGCCGTTTACTGGGGATAATCATTAATCATAACATAGTTTCCAAAAATCAATGCTTTTTGGAAACGATTGAAGAGAATAACCATCAGAAACGATATAACCATCAATATATTTTTCAAAAAAAATTAAATTTATAGATTTTTATGCTCTTATTGAAATAAATAATAATTAAAATGCTGTAAGTTCCTATTTTAGGATTCATTACAGCTACAAAGTGATACGTTTATAAATATGCTGAAAACTAAATAATAAAATCAATGTTACATAAGCAAATATCTGAAAAACAAAATGCTCCCTTTTACATTACAGAAGAAGTTATGACCATTTGCAGGCATATACAGTTTTAGAAAAGAAAATAACAGGTTTACAAAACGAAGTTTTCTAGGCAAGATTTCAAAAATCTACTGTTAGTGGACGTAATAAAAACTAGTTTAAGAAACTGCTAATATCAGAGTAAAAGAACCAGTAAACAGTGGAAAAGGAATGAAATTTCAATAGAAATTGAAATAAGATAGCAATCATCTGATTCTTATTCAGTTCGAAAATAGGAAGCAATACGTTAACTTTATGTTCAAAAACTGATACAATCATTGTTATTTTAACATAAATGTATAAAAATTTTGCATACACCTGTTTCAGCGTTATAAGAACTCCTTTTTTTAACACAAACGAAGTATTGACCTGCCGGCACTAACCAGTAGTCAACAGCGGTTTATCACCCCCGCCCTTTTTTACTGTGAAAGGACATAAGTACAACATAACTGCAAATATCTTAGTAAAACATTTTAACTTTAAATAGATAATTATAAATGAAAAACATCAAGAAGAAATAATAAACAAAGCTATTCAAAGAGGAAAATATTTCTTAAATTCCGCAGCTACTTGAAAAAAAAAAAAAAAAAGAACTTTACTTATCACAAAAATAATTTGCTTAGATAAATAACCGATTTTTCTACCTCCATGAGCAATTTTGTATTGACGTTCTTCGATGAGCTCTCTGAAAAGTTTTTTTTTTCAGATTTTACCAAAATCCTTTTCTGAGAAAAAGGGAAAAACGTTTTTGAAGCAGAAGAAATCGAAACAAAGACGTTTCTTCAAAAATTCTAAAGTGTTTATTTTTATTTCAGAAACCATTTAGTTACATCTACTTCAGTTGGCACTATTTCCATTAAATCAATAAGAAAAAGAAAGGGAAGAGATGGTAACGAAGTAAACCCCTCTTCCTGAGTATTGTGAAGTTGCCTTCAATCAGGTTTTTCCCCAAAAGAAGATTTTTTGTGGAAGTACAAAATACTTAGCGTACTTCACAGAAATTCGTGCTTTTTGATTGATTCTGCTTTCTCTCTTGGCATGCAGTTTCTATGGATACGAATCTTTGATGAAAAACTTTCACAATCAAGAAGTTGAGAAAGAAAAACACCTTTTGAAGAAAATGTATTTTGATAGGAGTTTAACTTTTTTTTTATCCCTTTATTTTGAAATTCATAAATAGAATTTATCTCGTTTTCTTTTCCTTCATAAATGCACGCCCTAGATTAAATTAAAAAAAAAACTGTTTGGTTTACTATTAAAAAAAATATTAGATTTCAGATAAGAATAGAAAACGGGAAAAATAGGAAGGAAAAATATATCAAAAGTATAAGGTCATATTAAAATTATTTTAAAACGTATTTTTTTGTTTCACGATTAAAACAAATGTAGCTAATGAATTAATAATTAATTTTCAAGCAAAATTTTCCGTATAAAGTCAGGGGAGTTGGTACCCAAAAACTTCAACTGTTATTCCTTTTTTAGTTTTTCTAAATTCAAAATACTCAAGAGCTTTCAAATAACACATAACTCATGTTTCGATGCAGATTATAAGCAACTGAATTTAAATATTAATGGGGCAGGAATGTTTTAAAATGTACGTACAATTATACTTTTCATTGCGGTTTTTTAAAAAGTTCAAATCTTAAAAACTCATGTTCTTTTTTCTAAAAAAAAACTAGTCTACATATAATTTTGAAATGTTTACCACATTTTATTTATTTGTTCATGATTGTACTGAAGTGATATGTGGGCTTTTAAACTCACTTTTTCCTAAACAGGTGTTTTTTATGATTAAAAACGGTCTTTTTTCATTAACTATGGGACATAGACTATGGTATAAAACTGTAAGTATCCATTGCTAAAACTTTTGGAAAAAATATGCATTGTTTTTCTTTTATAATTGTTATTATCTATTACTAAACGTAGTTTTAACCAAGATTTTAATAAGTTGACGAAGGACATTAAACGGAAGCAATCTCTGTATATATAAATGTGTGAGGGAGTGTATTCCTTCTACAAATCCAGTTTACGTTGAATCTTTTCTAAACAAAAGGGTTTCGCCATAAAATCTATGCAACGGCATGTTTACGCCTTGTACATAGACTGCTATTTTTAGAATTAAAAAAAATCAAAAGATATCTAAATTTAATTTTTTAGTCATAAAATTGCTTTTTTCTACACACTGTAAAAATGTTGTGTAACCTTACTCCATAACATCGGTGGCAGCGTAGCTGCTTTCAGCTCTCTAGAGTAACTTAACCGATATAACTGGTGTAAAGTTACACATCGCTTGTGGAAGGTTACGCTATGGTAATGTAACTATAGCGTAACGTCTCACTAATATATGCATAAGGTTACACCAGTTGCTTACAGAGAAATTGCTTGGAAGGTTACACATTAGTAAACATTATCTCACTTTCTTGAAATATTCATCAAGTTCGTGCTTTTTAACCCCCAACCAACATACACCAATTCTTTATTTTTTTTATACACAAACAAGGCATTTTTGCTGCACTAAGAGAGAAATGACCTGGGTGGGGTCCGAACACGCGACTCGAGTCTCACAGAAAAGGTCGCTCTTACCGCTCGGCCACGAAGAAGAGTTTACCTGATCTGCGCCGATTCTGATCTTTACGCATGCGCTTTGAATTCTACTGAAACCATAGTGCAAGGTTCCTCCAACAATTTGAGATTTTAAAACAATGATGCTACACACTTCAGAATTCGTGTAACATTACACCCATTAATACTGGTGACCTAACACATTTTTTACAGTGCACTCTGACGGGAAAATGAGTCCAGAATAAGTAATTTTAATGAAAGTGGGAAGATTAGACAAAAGTGTAACTACTCATCCATGCGAGACACAATTTAAGAACACCAATTATGAAATCAGGAATTACTTGTACCATTTTATTCGTATTTTTTCCTTTTATGTCTTTTAGCTATTGACTCTACGAAATTCTACGAAGTACATTTTCGAAATTCTACAAAAATAAAATTTTTACATTTCTATATATCCTTTCACTTGTGAGGGAATTGTGAGAGAATTAAAAGATTTTTCACTTTTAAACATTCTTAGAAAGTTTCTGCATAAAAATGTGCTCGGTGAAACAGATTATTTAAAACACATTCAAAGCAGATATCGCGCGTAATATATTTGAACAATGAAACAGTTAAGTGCACTTCAGTTATCCATTCAGTAAAAAACTATATAGAAACAAATGCATTGGCTCAATGAAACGGGGGTTTTAAGCCATTTCTATTATTGTGCAGAGCTGGAATAAATGTTAAGGCTTTTATCTCTTTATCACAACTGAATCATTCACGTAGGGATTTAATCCTTCATCTGATCGACTTGCTATTAGAGAGAGTGGACTACGTATATAACTGCTGTTTTGACATGATTCTGAGATAGATGTTATGAGTTTACCATACCTAGCAGCCCTGCGTTCGTTATGATATGGAATAACATAGTGAAGCGTTTTAACTGAGTCCAGAGTTTAGTGCAGCACCTACCCCATAAATCACGCCCTATGACAGCTCTTCCAGGATCAGGAAAGGGATTAGAGTGGGCGACAGAGCTAAACCAAGTTGCAGATTGATGGCAGGGCCACTAATTGCAGACACTGGCAAGGATTTTGCATCCAACGTTCCGCGCACTGTCTTCTGGACTGAAAACGTCTCTGTTGATCAACGTGGAATTAGACATCATTACTCTAGCTGCGCGTCATTTCCCCGGAAGCTCAGCCTCAGTAGAATAATATAGCTGAAACGAATTACTTTGAAGATTTCGAAGGTATTCAGAAAGTTTTTAACTCTTCTAAGAAAAGCTACAATTAAAAGCCAGATTAATAACCTTATGGAGGAAAAAAAATGACAAGTTTATTGTACCTAAAATTTTATACTGTACTATTCTGCCAAGGGCAAGGGCAGGTAAATGGCAGTATCTGTAGAAATAAGTTTTCGAAATATTAGAAAAAATGTATATTGGACTCAAAACTAACAACGGGGAACTGTTGGAATCAGACTTTTTTTTCCCCCAGCGTAAACCAAATAAGCAAAATTGTACAATAAAGCTAACGAAAAAAAAAATAATTAATTAATTTGAATTCTGAACTTTTTAATTCAAATTATGTGTTTCGCAATCACGAGTTGCGAAAGGACCCTACTCATTGGTTTGGTTACTACCCCACTCACTTGTTTCTAGAAATGGTTCCTTTCTCCCCAAGCCTGTCCCTCCTTTTGGGCGGTTACGTGTGTATAGTTGCGTATGTGTAGGCTTGTATGTTTGCGTAGACCTGCGTGTATGCACGTTGGCGTGTATGTATGTGTGTAAAGGCGCGAGTGTGTATGTGTATGAGTGTGTATGTGTATGAGTGTGTCTAGGGCATGGACGCCACCGTCCAGGAGAATCGGCTACCGAGGGACAGTGCTCAGGACCAGAGGAGCCGCGCCTGCAGAGGACTGTGGGGTTGGAAAAGAAACCACAACATCACGGACGGTCAAATAAAAACAATTATCAATCGTAATTGCTCAAAAAAAAAAAAGAAAAGAAAAATAGAAAAACAGCAAACATTGCAGTTACTGCCCTTTACCCGCCTATGGCAGTATTACATCATTTAGTGTTAAGTTTAGCTGTTGGACTTGGATTCACTAATTGTTTTTAAGATGATTTTTCTTCATTTTTGGTTTATTAACAGGATTATCTTGTTATTTAATAAGCTATAAGTTCTAAAAAAGTATAACCTTATGCCATCGATTATAAAATGATCAGTTTTATTTGTATCTTAAATTTAGAAGCATGAACTGATTCATGCTTAGAAACGCTTCGCAAGTTTAGTTTGGAGAGCATCTTTAATTACAAGCATTTACTTCTTTTTCCAGAAGAGGGCTAATTTTGAAGGTAAACTAGTGCTAAAAATTATGGTAAACACACATATAATGTAATGTTTAAGATTTCCAGAACCAGGCGACACATTTTTCCTTTAATATTCTTTGCTTATGTTGTTGTTATTGACGCCACTAGCTAATTCAACTCCTTCATAATTTCCAGAAAGGATTTGAGATCAAAGGTAGTGGCTCCAGAGTAAGGCCCCTCATACGGGGTTTCCAGAAATGGTCTCCACAATTTTTGCAGATTTTCTGCAACTAGGGTAACTACTATGACGGACAAAGAACGTTTGAATGCACGGATTTAATGAGCAGGTACTAGGCATGTACTCGGTATTTGGTGGCATCGAAATCCTCCGTTTCAAAGTGGAATACCGTATACACTAAGCTACTCATGTCTTATGCTTTGCTTATAAGATAATAAATCATAATTCCTAGCTCGAAACAGATACAGCTTTGGAGTCCACTTCTAATGGAGTACTTTGTGCTTCAATATTGAGTAAAACTGCACAAAAACTATGTAGTTTTTATTGCAATTGCTACGATTTTTTTATTAGTAAGTCTTCCAGTTTTAACCCATTTTCAAGTTTTTAGCAGTGTATGTAAATATACTTTTAACAATTTTTTAATTAGGGTCCAAGTCTCACACGCAACAGGTGTATTAAATTGATTGCAACAATCAAAGTCCAATATGATTGATCGATCCTATGTCATTCAGATTAGTTTGTTCTTTACATAAATATGTTTAAAAAAAAATAAAAATACTTTTTGAAAAGAAAATCTAAAACTCACGTATTAGTTTCTTTCACATTAGAAGCAATTAAATTTCATTAAGTCACATTTTTAGTTATGATAAATTTTCGGGGAAAAAACATTTTGATTAATACCCAGAAATATGATAAATTTTCTGTTTCTTAAACAATATAACTTTCTCACAACTTTCTCTGTGTACTTGATTTGATGAGATTAAAAGTGAGTTTCATTAGACGATAGTTCTCATTAGTATTAATTCGTTAAAAAAATTGCACTTTCATTAAAAAAAAAAGAAAACAAATGATATTTTAATTTAAATTGATATTCATTACCACAAATTTAGTTGCATTGATAAATTTCCTTCCATTAAAATAAATAATAGTTAAGACAGCACAATTGTTTACTATATCTTTAGAAAAATGATTAGTGCACAGGGAACGATTTAATTTCGATCACTTACTATACTGCCGTGTTAAGGTGAACTGCAGTATCGGAAAGTTCTTCATTCTTTTGCACTTTTGCCATTCATTGTACACTAGCTTTATACTGCTGTGTGCAGGTAAACGGCAGTGTCTGCAGAAATCAAGTTTCGAGATATTTGAAGAAATGTGTGGTGGATTCAATGCTAACAATGGTAAAATGATGGAATTAGTTGTTGTTTTTTTTTTCGCGCCTTTTTTTCAGTGGAAACCAAATAAGCGAGTTTGTACAATAAAGATAACTTGCAATAGATGACAAAAATGCAAATTGAAAATTGTGCAGTTACTGCTCTTTACCTGCACACGGCAGTATAGTACAAGTTGACTTATACGGTTTCCGTTAAAAATAAAGCACGAAAAAAGCTTCCAATTCCAACATTTCCTTATTGTTAGCATAGAATACAAAACGCGGGGTTTTTTTTTTTTTTTTTTTTCAAATATCTCAAAAGCTCTGCGCTTTACTTTCCCACTGTAGTATAATTGTACCAAGTTTGATGGTGTCTGAAAGGTTACTCTTTCCTTTTAAGATGGCAGCTATTGTTAAGTTTTGAAAAATGTGCAACACGTTTTAAAGTTTTCTTTGTACCGCATAGTAAGTAGGTCTTCCGGGCTACATGATGTTTTGACACGATTCTACAACATCCATTATGGTTTTTTAATGCATAACAGCTATGCGGTCCTTACACTATCAAATAAGAGGCCAAGAGACTTTAAGATGGCGCGGCTGCCATAAATCACACCCTGACAGACTTGTAGGTTCAGCAAAGGGATTAGAATATCCCACGTAGTTAAAGCCCAGTTCAGATTGATGGCACAGCGGCTAATTTGAGACAGTGGGCGGACTTAGGTCTTTGCTCAGTAAGCTCTCGTTCACCGTCTTATGGATTGAAAATGCCTATTCATAAGGCTATCATTCGCAGATCAACACCGAATTAGACGTCATCAATCGGTCGTACGTCATTTGCGGGGTCGCACGCCTCAAATGAATCGTCGAATCACGACTCCAACTTCTCTGTAGGGAAACAGAAGATTAATTGCACGGTTGCAGAAAGATCTTTTTCCTCTCTTTTCACTCTATGCGTGACGGGAAAACTGCTTTAATGAAAAACATTAACGCTCCAGGGTTTAAATGCCGTATATGGATAATTTTATCTTACATCGTGGGAAATCGTGGGGATTTTTTTTGTTTGTGAATATACATTAAATTCCAACAGCGGACTTTTTTAAGCTTTCCGGAGAAAAAAGTATTTAAATTTATATAAATAATTAATAAAAAAGTATTTTAGGCTAAGTGCCTCACCATTTATAACTACTTGCAGTCCACAAAAATCTAAAATAGAAGATCAGTATTTGTGTCTTAAGTTCAACACATTTTATGTCGAAATAGTGTTTTTTTTTATGATTATACATCTAGTATAAAGAGCAGGAAAAAAAAAAAAAAGAGAAACGTAAAGTTTAAAGAAAAAAAATCCGTATTCGTCACAGTCGCGTTTTATTTAATGATTTCTTTGAAAGCAAGAACTGTCATTTAAAAACTAGTTTATGGTTTGCAAATTAATTTTTACTTAAATACTTCTTGTAAGTGTCATAGTATTAAAACACAAAACATTCCTCACTCATAATGCAGTAAAATTATACGTTTGTTTTTAAATGCATAAACTTGTGCAGTCGTATTTATGCGTAACGAGAAAAAAAAAGTTTCACGGACCTTTATATGAAGCCTACACATAGACAGCTAAAGGAACTAAAGACAGCTAAACTGATGAAAGTGAAACAAATCAATTAAAAAGAAAAATATATGAATGAAAGCAATTAAACTATCTTATTCAGCTACATATTTTTCTGTATTAGTATATGTCATTGTTTTAAAGTCATTACTGGTACACAATATAAAATTCAATATTCTTACATTGTGAATCTGTAACAAATTATAACACCGATAGCAGAAAAAGCGAGACACTTCGACCTGCGTTGCAAGTACTTAAGAGACTCTGCAAACATTTTTTTCTGGGTGAGAAAAAAAAAAGCAAAAAAACAGTCATATGTTTCAGCTAATGAAGATTTATACTTAATTTTCTTGGGTGTAATATACAGGCAGAGTATGTACTTGTACTAGCATTTTATTTTTAAGCCTTTTTCAGTATCGATTTAGATTTTAAGATTAATCTAATGTCGGTTCATCTTGCCGGCTGCGTTTTAATTTTTAATCTTCGTCGCAGACTGCCAAAAAAAAAAAAATCTGCTACTAGGGTTAAACTTACGGAAAACAAACAATGACTCGGTCACTCGACAAACGAATAAATGACAAAAAACTCTAGCTTTCATACTCTCAAGATCAGACCATAAACATGTTACGAATCAAAGTATTTCTGGTAAAAAAGAACAGACGGAGCAGAAAGAAATATACCTCCTATTCAAATGATCTTAAACAAGTAATAATTTTTTGGACAAAATGAAATGTAAAGAAAAACTATTTCTATGTTAATCAAACTTTATGAACTACGCAATGTGTTAATGTTTTAAAAAACAAAACTTTTTTAGCACAATTTTTATTTCAAAGCTTATCTGGTTAGCAGGATTAAATTTAACCCGCATTTACATATAGCATTAATATGGTTCTATATAACGTAATAAAACTGCACATGAGTGTATTTTGCATCACCTGCTGTTTAGTTTTATAAATTACAACAAAAACACTTTGAAAATGAATACCCAGTTAAAACATTTTATTAATGATTCAATTTATGAAGAAGGTAATTACGCAAATTGGGAACTTTTTCATTTTATGCATGGAGTTCTCAAAAATAATTTTCAGTATTAATTCTTGTGTGTGTGTGTGTGTTTATAAATGTTGTTTCCCAACTTTCATTATTTATTTATTTATTTTTTAATTCATCAGAAAAGAAATATGAGCAAATCAAACAAAACTACATACTGCATTGTTTTGATTACGATTTTGATCACTTCTGCGCCCATTTAGAAGAAATCTACATAACTGATCAGGCTTTAAACAGAGCCTCTGCTAGTACACGCTTTCAAAACCGAAAATATTTCTGTTTCCCAAAGAATTTCGGAAAATAAAAACTGATTTAATTTTGCTTTATCCATTTCATTTTATATGCAATTACAGATCTGGATCAAGTGTGTATTTCTTTGATAAAACTCCTCTCCGTATGTATTTTTCTCCGATGTGGAACTTTCCAAGAGAGTAAAAGCCTGGATGAATTATTTATGAGCAGTTAATGAATAAATATTGTTCAGCGCTCAAATAGATATGAGTTGAAATGGAAAACATAGTTAGGGGAAGTTTACAATTTCCGGATAGATGTGACAAAAGTAAATTTCGCAATAAAATTTTTGCATTTCTTTATTGTGGCAGCGTTCATCAAAGCGAGAAACATTTGAATGAATCTCTCTCTGAGTCAAATTTATATATTTTTGCGAAATATGTATATTTTCTGCCCAAATGTAAATGTGAAAGTGTAAAAGCATTAAAATATTGGAACGAATATGAATTTATTTTCAATTTTAAACTTCCTTCCAAATCTAAGAGTTGTTTATTCATGAAAAGGGGAATCTAAATAAAAACATATTCGAATATTGCAATAACGTGAAATTCATATTTGAATCAGGAGTACGTGAGTAATATCTAAGTAGAGATAAAAAGTTGTGCTTCTCTTTTCTAAACGAGAAATTAATTCCGAGAAACATTATAATTTTAAATCTCCCAAAATCTCAGTCACATCAACAACATATATGGCACTACAGCCTATAAAACTTCTTTTTGCCCTCCTAATAAGTACAATTCTCTAGTTCTTGACATTAAGGTTTAAACAGTACATTTTTACATTATATAACCATTTTCGTTAAAGATCATCAAATTATTTTTATCCTTATTGTGAGTATTTCTCAAAGGATATCTGTCTTTGAAATTTAAAGAAAATTAAAAAAAAATACAGAAAACGCCACGCGAAAGTTAATTTTAAGCTATAATCAATACAATTAATTAAAAAATAAAAATAAACGTCATGCATCAATTGTTGTAAATTGATACATGATGATGAATACTGTAATAAGCAATTTAAGCGGTAAGTAATCATTTTAATAGGAAATTTAAGCATTAAGTAATAATTTTAATAAGTAGCTTAAGCAGTAAGTAATTTTAATAAATAATTTAACCAAAATACTTGATGGTTTTCGATGCAAAGAGAAAAAAAGCGTTGTACTGGTAATAAGGATTGACAATCATAAGTAAGAAAAATCCGTAATCTATCTGGGAAGATTGCCAGTTCAGTTTGCAGGAAAATACTGAGTGACATCATGGTTTGGTTTCTTTCTGATTCATCATCTCAAGTGAAGCAATTAGGTAAAGATCAAAGAAGAAAACAATGTATTGTATTTTGGCATAACTTTCCGTTTCGGATCATCTTTTCAGTTTTCGCAATCACAATTCATTTGTCGTTTGCCTTGAATCTCCAATATGTATTCCAATTCGCAATACCAAACAAGCATGATATTTATTAACAATAATTCTAACAAGTGAAATGAAATGTAGTTTGCTGCAAAAGAATGAAGAAATCGAAGTGTTTTTTCGGGTATCAATCACTCGTGGTAAATAATCTTAGTTGCTTGCTACTTGCGGTATGAAAAAAATGGCGTATGCTCTGGAGAAAGTACAGTTGTATTATGACATAACTCCACAGAAATCATTTGTGTAGAGCTGTGTTAAAGACATGGTTTATAAAATTCCTGTATCTGGTGCATCCCTTTTAAAGAAAATGATCTAGTTAGCAATCATCACTGTTTTACTGCAAATGTTAAAACAAAACTTGGAGGGAAACAGTTCAGACTCGTCATACTTCTACAGCAAACTACACTTCATTTCAGCTGACAGATATCGATTTACAGTTAAAAAGATCTTAATTGAACGCGCTGTATATACAAAACTTACTCGCTGTTAGTTATGAAATAAAGTGTTAACACATAACAACGTTCTGAAACGAGCTGATCATAGTACTTCCTTTTACTCCAGTTTAATGTCATTTCCCCATTTTTGGCAGTTTTAATGTGATTGTTTACTCTCTAAATATCACCAACAGTGGCAAAATTGAAACCAAATTTAAAATAAGAAAATTGCCAAATTTGTCACCAAGTTGGCGACAAAATTTGGCGACCAAAAGACTGGCGATATATCACCAAGTGTCTGACAAATTATAACACCACTTGAGTTTATATCGAAATTAACAATGATTCCCCCCCCCTAAAAGGGGCAAAAGACCCCCTTAGGAACATCCGAATGCAACCAAAAGAGAAGGTGCACAACTATAGGCCGCACTAGGAGTCTACGTACCAAATTTCAACTTTCTAGGACATATCGTTTTTGAGTTATGCGAGATACATACACACATACGCACATACATGCGTACAAACAGACGTGACGAGAAAATTCGTGGTATATAACTCGGGGGTCGTCAAAATGGATATTTCGGGTGTCTGCAGGTTCCTAGGCATATATATATATATTCACGTGTGGTCGGGTCGAAAAAAAACTCAACATTCGTTCAGGGGTGAGAAAAATGGAAATTAAGGCCGATTTTTGAGTGAAAATATTTTTGCGAATACAATACTTCCTTTTTTGTAAAAGGAAGTTAAAAACTTGCCATTCCTTTGAAAAATATACAAAAGTTAAGATAACGTTTTGACTAGTCTCAAAGTAAGTACAAGTTAAATTGCAAAATTTGATTTTAAAAATATATATTTATTTATTTATTGGCTTTTAGTATTTAAACAAATGTATTTCAAAATATTAAAACGTCTAACGTAGTGAATTAATACAGGCACGAAAATTAGCAAACATTCAGCTGAATTTTAAATATTAATTCTTTAAAAAGGCCAATCATTACTTATAAGTTATAAATAATTTTCTAACTTTTCCAATATAACACTTCTGAGATGGCGGCGGCTAATGTTTCACGTGGTAAAGAGTATATATTTAGGAACAGATGTAAATAATGAAACTTTGGAAGATAAGGTATACGGATCGCGCCTATTATTCACAAAATATAAATTAAAAATTAAATACATTGCACTCTGAGAGTGATGAGTAATTCCATTTTAATTTTCCTATTATCTCCTTCTTTAAGATATTTAATGCTTAAATTGCAATTTTAATTAAAGTAGTTAGCCTATTTGTTTGATCTAGTATCAATTTCATTTTACGTATTTCTCTGAATTTGGATATATCTTGATTCATACCGTTTAAAAAACTGAGATTTGCAGATTTATTGACAATATTTTTGTTGGTTTTATAGATATGTTTTGAATTTTAGATTTTGTTCCTGTGTGATTGCGTTACACGAACTTCATGCCATTAGTGTGCCTAAGCCTAACTGAAATTTAACTGTCCTCACTAGAAAATTTTAATTACAATATTATGATTAAGAAAAACAAAAGTACAGCATTCTGAGTAGCATTTTCGTCATTTGTATGGAAAAAAAATACGAAGAAAAGTTTCCTACAAAGAAAAAAAGAAAAGTTTTTTTTAGCACGTTCAACGGAGTTATAGGATTATTTGAACGCTAGAAAAGAAACTTCATGTTTGATGGCATAGAGTAATACATTATACAAAAACATTCTACATGAAGAGAACATAATAAAAATGAATGACTACAGTTGCTTTCAGAAAAGTAAGAGACTCTTTAAAGAATGATACCTCGAAAAAATGATGTTTTTGCACACACATTAATTTTGTAGCTACTCTTTTCGTTAAATCTAACCCAAATATTATACAAGGCATTCATTCCCTTATGCACAGTGACTTATTTTACACATTAAGCTTAACAAAGTTTTTTTGCATCTCTATAGTGATTCATCCTAATTTGTAAAAATAGTGTTTCAGCAAAAAAGAAAAATTTGCTTTATTGCACATATACTTGATAGTAAAAAGACCACGAATCTTTAAGTAGCTCTAAGCGAGAAAACTGAAACTTGAGTTTTATTGATTATACTATTTTATATCTTAGTGAGGACAATTAACGTCTTTTAAGTAAATCGTATTGTGAAAAGACCTTTAAAAATGTGCTAAATAGGTTGTTTTTTTTTAATGATTTTTCTTCCGGAACATATGTTGACATTTTGGTAACGTGCAGAAATCTGCCGTGTGCAGGTAAAGGGTAACTGCAAATTATTTTTCTTTTTTTTTTTTTTTTTGCATTTTTGTCATTTATTGTGCGTTATCTTTATTGCTTATTTGTTTTCCGCTGGAAAAAAGTCTCAAAAAAAAGTCCCAATTCCAACATTCCTATTGTGAGTATTGAATCTACCACACATTTCTTCAAATATCTCGAAAACTCATTTCTGCAGATACTGCCGCTTACCTGCACAAGGCAGAAATATTCTTTCATTTGATAAATTGTTTAAGAGAAATAATAAAAAATGATTAGTTATCCTGTATTATATTTTTTACAAGTTTAAAAGAAAAAAAAAGTATCCCAGTTTTCAGGCAGTAACGTACACACTAAAATTTGTTCAGGTATAAATTTACTGAACGAAATTCCTTGGCAGAGAAAAAAGGACTTTTTATTTCCGCATTTCGTTATAAATTACTACACTTTACTTGACACTATAAGTAATGTATTTAAGAGTATCTTCAAAATTTTGGGGGGGGTAGCATCCTGCTTCTAGTAATATCTTTTTTTTTTCTCACCATTTCGATCAATAATGGAGGAAAACTATAAAGTGGTATTTCGTATAGTAAAAATATTAAACATTTATTCAAGGTATCTGTTCAAATTCTCTTCTTTGTCCAGCATGAAGAACAAAAATTACTATTTTTGGTTCTGTTACACATAGCAACTGTTTCAAACATGTAAGAAAATTCTTCATATAGAACTAACTCTAAAGATAAATTTAATGCATTTTAGAACAAAATAATTTGCGATGGATATTAAAGTAAAACTACCAGTAGTTGACACTTAGTTGACAACTACTGGTGGTTTAGTCTTAGACTTAGTTGAGTTTTTTTTTCTTTACAACAAGAAAAAAAATAAGTTCATCTGAAGACAACAATGCATGTCTTAGTAAAGCAAGAAATAACAACGTCAAATTACTGATGCAGATTGCATGTCATGTGGAGTTTGCTAAAAATAAGCTGAAAGGTGAGAATTGCAGTTTCAAACACCATACCATAACTTTGAAAAGGAAAAGACCTTCTAATCTTTATTTTTTCTTTATAAGTGTCAACTAGTAGTGGTTTTACCTTGCATGCGGATGTTGTGGTGGACTGTTTCTTCTCATCGTGTAAAGCTTACTGCATTACTGACCATATGCTCTGCATATAACTCAGCTAAAATTTGGTGCTTCAAAATAGAAAAAAAATGGCACGTTCTTGAAATAAGGCATTTCTATGTTAAACACATTCAATCCAAACTGCATCAAGTATTGATATAAAATTAAGACTTAAATTATAATGTAATATAACAATGTATTTAATAATGTACGCATATATAAAATTGCAAGCATTTTCCCCCTAAACATCTACTTATTTTTTAAAAACAAATCCAAAATAAAAGGTATTATCATTTTACATATGAATCAAAGTTATGTGAGTGGACATTTTCAAGTTTTGATTAAAACGCGATTAAAGTTCAGGTCCTAGGTAGGCTTCCATTGAAACGTTTTTCTATATCATGCTGTAAAGCAGCAGCTATCAGAGCTACTAGTACTATCTCTTCTCCCAAAACAGAGGAGAGGTTCACCTACCGTTTGTAATTTCAAAAATTTAAACTTTGGAAATTACATTCCTTCGCTTCTCACTGCCTCATATTTTCATGCAAAAAATAAAGATGACGAGTATTCACCAACGGCACTCCTTTCTTTTATGCGTTCTACGTAGCTAATAAATTTGCACGTTACTTTTTTTTAGTTTTCATTTGACTCCGTTGGTGAAACTGTTTTAAGCAATGCATTGAAATGAGTTCACTTCGCCCTCATGTTGGCTACGCACTAATTATAGTTTACCGTTGGGTGAATCTCTAAGCATCAATTTATTTGTAATACGAATTTTATATAGAGCACTTTTATATTTTTCAAATCAACGTTTTTATTTTATATCAACATGTTAATTTTTATTAAAGCAATATTTTTGTCTAAGAAACACCAACATATCGATGCTTTTATAATCCAAGTTTTTTTTTTTTTTTTTCATCGAGAAAAAAGATCTCTTAGGCATATTTTTGCATTTTTCATCATCTTGGGACTATTCCTTCTAGTTTTATGGACCATTTGAACAACCAGTGTCTACATGTCCGAGATTCCAGTACTACAGAGAATATCATTTTCTACCACAACATTCACTTATTCATATGATTTCAAAACGTGCTGTATGATGCCCTACTGTGAATAACACTTTTTATCCTTATGAATCATACCCAGTCAAGGCTACGTTAGTGTAAGAAAGTAAGATAAGTCGTCCCGTAGCAAGCTCACTTTGAAAGAACTTTACCTTGTGGTAGTTTTGAAGCAGCTACTCGGAGGTAATCTTTCTTAGAGAATCCCGAGGGAAGAGAAACTCTTTTCTTTTTTTTCTCTCCTTTTCTCTATCAGCATCGATTTCAGGAATGCTCCCCCTTTTGGCCTCTTATCATCTTCTAGCAGACCAAGCCGACATCTTCCCCTAAGGAGGAAGGTCTGCGGCGACCAATCGAGTGGATGTTAGCGCCTTTAAGGATCAAGATGCGGAGCTCTGATCCCCGACTTTGAGATATTTATTTGCAATCTCCTGTACTAAACTCGATGATTTCTTTCCATCGGCATCCTATCTTAGACTAAACTTGTTGAGCAAAGTAATTCTTTTCGACCTCTTTTAATGCCTAGGGGACACTAATATTTCATAGTTATAAATTAAGTAATGACAAGAAGATATTTTCCTTTTGAAGTACGCATCTAGGTGTATGGCACTTCACATAAAAAAGGAACGTTTCATAACTGTTATTACATACCACATTGACACTTTCATGTCAAACAATAATAATTACACATTCATGAGAAGTACAAAACTAAACTTTCCATTGACATATTTTTTTGATCCATCAAAAGTTATTGAAACAATATTTTAATAATTTAATGGATTTGGCTTGAACCAGTAATAACCGGATCTCAAGCTAAGAATGAAAAAAACTTTAAACACTAATTCAATTTTAAACTAAAATTCGCACTTAAATGGCAAATAACAGTCATTATTCAAAAGAAAAACAAAATAATCAAACTTGCTTTTTTAAGCCACAAAAAAAAAAAAGGGAATGATTAATAGGTTTAATGGACTTGCCTTGAATGTAAGTGTTCATTCATTTTTAAAAAGAACGTTTCAAAACAGTTTTTAATTTTTTCGTTTAAAATTGTCAACTGTCAAACAACACTATATCATTATCCATGAATTAATTTATTTTGTTCATATTTAAAAACTTTTGACTGAATGTTTACCATTTGTAATCGTTAATGGATCATTTAACTACTTAACATAGCGTAGAATTTGAACGTTAAAGTATTTAGATTTAACTGATATTAAAGCAAGCATTTTGCAGATCATGTAAACCACCTTTGATGATATAACATGATTTAAAAATTTGCAGGAATGAAAACAAAAGAATTGCAACACCAAATACATCGCCATATATCTATATCTATCTATCATATATATATATATATATATATGTATATATATATATATATATATATATATATATATATATATATATATATATATATATATATATATATATATATATATATATATTTCTTTTTTCAAAAATGATATTGCTGTCATGCTTTTTCAGTAGTAGGCAGTATCAGTTCCAGAGAAGAGGAAATTAAGACCGATTTTTGGGTGAAAATTTTTTCGCGAATACAATACTTCCTTTTTTGTAAAAGGAAGTTAAAAACTTGCCATTTCTTTGAAAAATATATAAGTGTTAAGATAACGTTTTGACTAGTCTCAAAGTAAGTACAAGTGAAATTGCAAAATTTGATTTAAGAAATATATATTTATTTATTTACTGGCTTACAATCATACTAATTTACTGGCTTACAATCAGCAGCGCCATCTGTAGTAAAATTTTTGAACTAAAATTGCAATTCTGGGAGGAAAAATTCTCAGAAGAGAAATTCTCAGAAAGTTGCAAAAATCTTTGAAGTTATCTCAAATGATTTGAGCCAAGTTCCGTCCTTCTCAGGAATTCGACAAATTTCGTTTTCATTTTTATCAACAAATGTATGAAGTATTGTTGATATTAATGACGTATCCCCTAAAATTTATAAACGCATAACTGAAACTGCATCGAAAAATTTCTGCTCTTTTCAAAGATTATCTTATGAATTTCTGCTGTTAAGAAATTTCCAAGTTTAAACTATTCATTAAAGAGTTATGAGTTTCCTTAGATGCATAAATTTTCCTCTGAAACATTGTTTTCAAACTAAAATGCACATTACGCTTGTGTCTGCGAATCGGAAGCAACAATACAGAGAAAAGGAAACTCACCATTATATTTTGATAAGTAATATTGTGTAAGAGTTTTAATTTTAAGGCAAAAGATGATGTTGATTTTCAACGAAAACCATTTGTGTGCATGAATTGAATACAATTTTTTTCAATAGTATGACATACAGAAAAAAACTAGTCATAATATAAGAGTACTACTATATTTCAAAAGAAAATTTATTAAGTTTACAATCTCCTGTTTCAATAACTGAGTAGGGTCTGGTGGGGGAAAGTGGTCAATGGGGTAAAGTGGTCATTCGTCAAATAAATGGCTATAGCTTGGAAATAAATGTTGGAATATATGTGAAAATTTTATTATAGAGTAGGGCTTTTAGAAACTACATTTTGAGTACAAAGTTTTACAACTGGTAAAATTTTATTCGGTAAAAAAAAATATTTTGTGTCAATATGAAAAGTTTTTAAATCTAAACACCTCTTTTAACTTCCTTGGGAAATTTTGTTTGTTTGAATTATGAACAGATTGACTGCATTGGAAGCTTCCTACATGTCTCAAGAACTCTTACTCATTAGCAGTTAGCTGAATCTATTTTAGATAATTTTTTAGAACAATTTAAGTAAGATGGGGTAAAGTGGTCATAGTATTAGGCTTAATGAATTACCGTTCTTCTAATGTCACTTAATCGTTAAGTATAAGGCAGATATAAATTAAATATTAATTTCACTTAATATGATTGTTTTTACAGTAAACGGGGTTAAATGTACAAGAATATGCGTATGCATACGCAAATACGTAGGCACGTATATAGACATATTCACATAAATGCACCAATAAATACGTATATGGGTATCTGCAAATATTTAAAATCTATACAGATAAACATGCGACTATACACGTATATACTCGCTTATACTCGTGTATATGTATATATAAACACTTATATGCTCAGGTGGACACGTATATACGCGTACGTACTCGAGTAGACACTTACATACAAGTATGCAGAGATGATATGATATACAAGTACACAGGGTGAGTTTAAACTTTTGGGCAAATTATTATAAGGTGTAAGAGGGGAGGATAAGAAGTAAGAATCACAAAAGGAACATATGGTCACAAACACAATGCTGACGCGCTACATGCACGCAAAGCCAGAAACTGATGGATGAAAAACAGGTCAAAAATTTCTTACGCAAAGACAATTTTACACAACATTTTAGGTCTCAAGAAAATTTTAAAACTATTGATGAAATTTGTGGCCTGCAGCTGTGACACATGTGCGTCGCAATCACAAAGCACGCTCTGTTGCAATAACGAGACTTTTGGAGAACAGCCGCTGCGCCTTTGTTGCGATGCTTGTATTAGAGCTACTACAGGCCGTAACTTTTAACAACTGCGCCAAATATTTCTTAAAAACTAAAATGTTGAGTAAAATCATATTTGTGTAACAAATTTGTGATTTGTTTTGCATCCATCAGTTTCTGGCTTTGTGTGCATGTAGCGCGTCAGCAAACGTAAGTTCCTTATAATTCTTTGCTTCTTATCCTCCCCTTCACACCCCTTAGATTTTTGCCCAAGTGCTTGGATCCACTCTGTAGGCACACATGTATATAAGCTTATATACTCGTGTATACATACATGTACTGGTGTATACACGTAAATGTACGCATATACATCTATACAGGTATATAATCGAGTTTGCACGGATACATACGTATACTCGTGCTTCGCAATGTGAGTAGACACGTACAAACACGCACTGGATGTATCCACGAATTAACTCGTGTATATCCGCATATGTGTGTATGTACACTTATATATGCCTGTATACGTCTAATGTACACGTATATACTCATGTATGCACGTATATACTCGAAATACAAGTGCATACACTCATAAGATATTTGTTTACACGCGCATATACCCGTACATACACGTGACACGTATATACTCGTATAGACACGTATAAACTCCTGTAGGTAATCACGTATACATGCTTATATACTCGTGTATATACTTGAGTAGGCACGTGCATGCATGTATCTGATGCATACATGTATCTACTCTTATATGAACGTGTTTACTAATGTTTACACGATACGTATATAATCGTGTATACACACATATGCTTGTGCATATACTTGTAACTATAAAAATAACCGAAATATACAAATATTAGGTTTGTTTATAATGGTTTTGCATCTATTTTTAACTATGACCACTTTCCCCCACCCCATGGGGTAAAGTGGTCATAAATACAAAAGGAAAAGAAAGTGTTATAACACTACTAAAATCAATATTTATTTTCCTAAAACTCAATGTACCGTGTTCTTTAATAATGCAATGTAAAATAAAAACAAAAAAAGTTTAAGTTTTTAAAGGATTTATTGTATTTATTATTCACTTAAGTTGAAAACTTACGATTTTATGACCACTTTACCCCACCAGACCCTACTTATGACACATATTTTTCTTTCTTTTGTCAGCGTGGGGTGTAGGGGGCCTGTCTTATAATTCTTTACAAAAATCTCCTTGCATATGCTATTATTTTAAACTGTAAAATGTATGATAGTGCTAATAATTAGTTTTAAAACGATTCAACTATAATTACACCAAGAAAAATACATTTTATTGACACATGTACAAATATTTATAAATAGCTATAGATATTTAAACATATAATTATTTTTTTTTCAGAAATGAGCATTTTCACTTGACGTGCAGACTTTACACCTGTGTCAAGTCTCACGAATGCTCTAAGAATATAATAGCTACGTCAAGAATAAGAGTGGTATAAGTCAACCTCACATAGTTTCGAGTAGTTGAAAGTTATGTTAAAACATTTTCATTAGTTTCTGTTGATGGACATGCGGACAATTTTCTTTTGCTCCGAGAGGGCAGTTTTTTCTTTCTTTTTTTTGCGTAATCAGTATATATAACAGAGCAGATAAATAGCAACCCGAATGTATGCTTAGCTCAGTTTGTAAAATTTTTGACTTACGCTACTAAAACTTCAACCCTTACGAGTGTATCTCTGTTCAATTTCTTCTCTTCTCTATCTCTACTAATAATAAAGCTGAAAGTCTGTATGGATTTCTGTCTGGATTTCCGTCTGGATCTCTGTGATGCGCATAGCGCCTAGACCGCTCGGCCAATTTTCATGAAATTTGATACAAAGTTAGTTTGTAGCATGGGAGTGTGCACCTTTAAGAGATATTTCGAAAATTCGATTTTGTTCCTTTTCTATTCCAGTTTTAAGAAAATTTTACCGAGCAAATCATCACAACTTGGTATACGGTTCTACGTTAAGATAAATTACGAAATTATCATAACGTGGAACCGTAACATGGGCAAGCGAATGAATATAGTAAATTGGCGTGAGAATCATTACCCAATATTTGTAAAGATTGAGGCGAACCAAGTGGCCTTTTCATTTTCTACTACGGGCAAAGCCGTACGGGTACCACTAGTTAAAAATAAAAGCTTAAAAAGTCATTTAAATGTGATCAAATTGAATTTAGATGATTTCATTAAAATCTCTTGTTAATATATTCGAAAATGGCTCTAGTTTCAAACACCTATTATTATGGAAACAATTAAGCGATGCAAGAAGGTCATAAATTACGGCAGAAAACCATTACATGTAATAAATACTAGTTGGGACTTTGAACTTAATTAATTGCAGCTGAATTCATTATAGCCTGAATAATTAATTAATTATATTAAACAAAATGATTTAAGCAAAGGGAAAAAAAAGAGAATTAGAAAGCATTTAGAAGAGATAAGGTTTCACCTTTTCTACATATTCAGGAGAAAAGGAAAGCAATGTAATGAACTGTTTTTATACAGCAGTGGCGATAGTAATTAAGTTTAAAAAAAAACTTTTTTTTTCATCTATTCACACATCATCATAATGATAATGTTTTTTTTTTTTTCAATTTTAACATTAATAAATTAAGAAATTCATCTAGAAGTAAATGTATCTATTTTGCGCTTACAAACTTTGATTTAAAAGCAGATAAAGAATCATGTCGTGGCGTAGGGTGAAAATTATTCCAGACACTACCTTTTCCACAACTGGAACAATTTTCTGGAACCTAAATATATATCCTTTGAGCAAAAAGAAAGCTATTTTTTAATAAAAAATATATGTTCCATATATTTTGTATTGAAAAATAGTTTTCTACCTTGTAACGTCTCAAGGAACGAGCTACATAATGTAGTTCGTTCCTTGAAACTCTTCGACGTTACATTACAGTAAATTCTAAGTGTTACAATATTTTCATTCGTATATGATAAGCTATTCAACGAAGACAGAAAACAAGATATTGGAAGCACTATGTTACAAATTATCTTACCCCCCCCCCCCCCAAACGAACGAAAAAAAAGTTTGCAAAGAACAGCTCACAAAACTACAACACTTTCCTTACAAAATGACTATCTCTCAAATATGGCTTAAAAAGTTTTACAATAGTTAAAACTGATTCTAACCAGGGAGCTATTTGAACAGTGTCACAATACAAAAAATAAACGAATAGCAATTAAAAGAGCATAGTGAAGCATGATTTTTGATTCATGTATAATTTGCCCTCGACCCCCATTATCGGAATGTAAGGAGTTAAAGTTTGGAGATACTTAAACAATGGTTGTGAAGTTTAGCGAGGTATTGAATATTCTTGAATGCTAACAATGCTACGTTGTCTAAGTCAAATACAAATAATACTTTAAGAAATGGAAAATTGGTGAAAAATTGAATAAGAGTTGGCTGAAGCACAAGCTGACACTGGGGTGAGGAAAAATACGCTTTTGCTTATAATTTCAGGAAGTTATCAGTTTCTTCATTTTCCCCTTTGTCCCAGCAAGGAAAAACAATCGGCTTGTTGTTTTTTAAACATTTTTAATTAAATAAGTTGTAATATACAGGGTGACATGAAAAGACTGACTGTTTTCAAAAATTTATTACAGGAAAACGGTTAATGATAAAAAATAATTCCTGCAGAAAACTCATGCGGTGGGCTGTAAATTTTTCCTCCCAGAACTGCAATTTTAGTTCAAAAATTTTACAACAGATGGCGCTGCTGATTGTAAGCCAGTAAATCAAAGAAACTTACTAAATTATATCGCACTTTTTCGAAAAATGTTTTAAATGAACGAAATTGCGTAACAATATTATCAAAATGTTTACCGTCGACTGCAATCACATGTCGCAAGCGGAGAAAAAATCACTGAATTTCAATTCTTCTTTTTCAACTTATGGGCTTGCTATCTAAAGCGCCATCTATTGCAAAAGTTCTTAACTAAAATTCACAATTTATGGTTGGGAAAAAAACTACGGCCCATCACATGAATTTTCTGCAAGAATTTGTTTTTATCATTGACCGTTTTCCCGGCATAACGTTTCGAAAACAGTCAGTCAATTTCAGGATACCCTGTACGTAAAGAACAGTAATAAAAACACTGTTAAGAATTTTAGACGTTTCGAAAGTAATTATTTTATAATTAAAAAAACAAAAACAAAAGGAAAGTTTACAAAAAAAAAAAAAAAAATTGCGCATCCGTAGGGTTAGTTTCTTAGTCTTTTCCCGTTAGGAAAACTAGCGATTCACTCTGACTTCGTTCTCAAGTGTATGTGTTATAACGCATAATACCTTTTTACTTGTGTTGAACGTACTCCTTTCAACATTAATATAATTTTTGAAACTTTATTTGTGTCTAAAAAGTTTTGTTAATATTTTAAAACTTAGAGTGAAGTTTGTTTTTTGTGTACTTTAAAATTATTTATACTAAACATTATTACATTTATTAAAATGTTATTAAAAAGAAGGGGGGTGTTAATTTTTTTTCTTTAGTGTTCAATGCAAATAATTACATTTACAGAATAAATATCGATTTTTCTCTAAGGACAGAATAATATGACATATTGTTTTGAAACTACATACAATAATTGCTTTTTTTTTTAAAAAAAATTTTTGAACACAGAACGTCGTAACGTAACATTTCCTCTTGGCAGATGTAATTGATTCAAAATGTAGTAAGGAAAAAAAATAATAACTGATGAATGTAAATGTAGTTAACATCTCTAGTTAAGGGAGGGCAACCATATTTACATTCATCATCATTCCTTTTTTTAATTTCTCAATTCAATAACTTATTATGAATACTATAACAGAAATCAACAAAATCAAGAACAGAGTTAAACTGGAAAGCTGTCCTTCAAATGTAAAACTGTTAAGTGCAGTGTATAAGTCCATTTGCCGACTAAAATTTCTAAATTTAAAATAATGAAACGAAAGAGGGAGCAAAAAATTCCATTCTGAATTCCTTTACTTAGTTCAATGTACAATTCAACGAACTGACAAGAGAAGTAAAACATTGAACTGTAATTTCATTGCGTTGATTTTTAAAAGACTTAACTATGCGTATCAAAAGTCATTTAAAAATTAAAATACATTTAACTATCATCTTATTCGATTTGTTAAAATATGCGGCGACTCTTCAAAAAGCAGTCGTTTCTTATATTAAAGCTGTAGCAGAAAACAGTACAAAAAAATGGAGGGGGGGGGGAAGCATTCAATTATGAAGAAGGTACAAACTCGAAATTAACAAGAATGTTGCGATGAGTCCCTCAGGGAAATCACTAAAGTAATTATATTTTCACAAGTTTTCTTGCACAAGCACAATATTCTATTTCCCATTAATTAGCAAATAAAAACCAATTTTTAAAACTTTTTAAGGTACATCTTCAAACAATAACTGTGCCTTCGTTTACCTGCAAATTAAATTAATAATTGCTAAAAAAAGAAAAAAAAAATATTTGAAATACGTTAATGAGATGATACTTCAAGCTGAATAATCAGAACTCATCTGAAACGGTTGAAAATAAATAACTGTAGTGCGGTGGCTAAATATCTACAAGAAACGGCGACTTAAACACGTTAAAAAGATGTGATTACGTTTTTACGCGGTAATTGGTTGGCAACATCACTAAGTAAATTAAACAATTAAAATAATCATTCATACTCTCTATGAAATCAGCAGTAATTTATAGATTTAACATTCAGCAGTAGTTTATAGACAGTCCCCAGTTCAATTGCAATTCCAGTATGTACAAATGATCATTTCTTATTATGAGTAATAACTGATAAGAATATGGATCAAGTTCAGTCCTAAATACAGGGGGTGCCCGTTCTCCCTGAGAGCAAGGGCGAATCCCTGTAATTATCGCGAAGACCCCTAGCCCCTTAGAGCAAGAGCCTCCCCCCCCCCAAAAAAAAAAGAAGAAAACAAATAACCCTGAAAACACCCTATAAAAATTTCAATGGCGCGGTTCGCGCTACCCCCCTCCGAACCCCCATGTGAGCACCTCTGCTAAATATCAAGAATCTATAAAATATCTCTTAAAAACAACTTGATGTCGAATTTTATACTCTGTAATTGGCAATGTAGTAGTTAGTTTTTACAACGCTCAACTATGTTTTACCGACTCATTTACAAAAAAAAAAAAAAAAAAAAAAAAAGAGAGAATCATTATGAGCGCAAGGAAAATGAATTTTAACTTTTCATGTGTGTCCGACAAAATTAAATTTGACCAATTATTGTTTTTTCATCCTGGTGTTCATGTAAGTGGAACTTCCTAACATTACATTCTGCAAATTTTGACATATACGCTATCCAGATAGCGAATTTGAAAAAAAAAAAAAAAAAAAAAAAAAAAAAAAAAAACTTATTTGACTGCGGACGGGGAAGTATCCATTGCATATTACAAGTATTTAAACATTTAAATTTAATTGCGTAATGTGTCCATTCAATGCCAACATCATTTTCATGTAAATTTTCTAGTGGCGCCATCTACTAGAAAGTTTGGTGTTTGTCAGTACACATAAAAATATTTAGAAAACTAACATGTTTCTTCTTATCTACATTAGAAGCTACTGGTTTTTAATTTAAATATCATTTCTAGATACACTTGTATAATGTAACAAATTATATGGTAGTAAACCATACTTACGTATTTTAATATTTTAATATTAATTATTCAACTACAAAATAAAATATTTTAATGAGTTAAAAATAGGAAGTTAATATATTTCAATCGATAAGGCTCAACAAATCGCGGGCATCAGATCACCTGATAGACTAAAAGACATTTCCTGGTGACTAGTTCTTTCAGAATGAAAGGAAAAGAAAAGCAATTTTAAGTAATTTCATTAATTTTGTTGCCATCAAAATTCTAAGGCAAGTTACGTTTTACAAATAAAGTGAATTGACACTTGTGAAATTTAGACTTTTTAATATTACGCTTCGATTTTTATTTATTTTCTTCTGAGCAACACATAATTACCGTCCCACGTAACTGAAATAAAAACCAAAATATGTTAGTAGTTATAGATGTAATTAAGGATTGAGAAATTTAGTCATTTCGTCACCAATTAAATTCAAAATGTCATCGATTTACAAGAAAAAATAACAGTCCCTACGTGTTTATTGCTGAAGTTAATATAACATCTTTTGAAACAAGTACACATAATGCCTATTAGAATGAACGACTTAATCTGTTAAAAACTTTAGTCCCCCCCCCCCTTAAATATTCGAAACTTCAAAACAGTTATACGTAAATATTCGTATCTTCCGAATAGTTATACGTAAAAGCTTTCCCCCCCCCCCCGCACTTTTTTTTTAATTTGTTTAATTTTATAATTTATTATCTTAGTTATTTTTCTGATTGAAGAGTTAAGTGTGTATGCGGAGCATGATTTGTAGGAATGCCATTTCACACTGAATTCTCCTATGAACTCTGAGACAATTTATCTGGCGACTAAGAGTTTTTCGTATTACTTGATATTAAATTTTTTTTGCCAGATTCTGCAAATATAAACCTATAAATTTAAAATTGTCGACTTCAGTATTAATCTTTCTAAAAATTAATGAAAAGAAATAAATGAAACGAATTGGGAGAAATAAAACTATTTAGTGAAAAGCAAGCGTAAGGAACAACTTTAAACATGCACAACATTCGTCAAAAATAGCCCACACGTCTTTTGGCGGGGACCTCATTTAAGAGGGTCAGGTGGGAGGGTCCTGCCCCCCCCCCAAGCTTTTATATATGTAAAAACGTTAATTTTTCAAAGTCTGATTTTTGTGTTATCTGATAAAATCTGAATTGAGTGTACACCCTTTGCCCCTCCCCCTTCCCTCATAAAAATACGAAGTGTTGTATTTCAAAATTTTTCTGCCTGTATTTCGAAGTAGCTAAACCGCGCCTTTTCAACGGTAAAAGATGTGAGCTGCTGAAAAGTTAGATAACGTATATATTTCAATGGATTTGAAAGTGAGTGTGATCAATGATTGTGCTCACTGTAGTCGATACCATTGCTATGTAATCGGAGTGAAAATGGCGGACTCCGTCTACGACTCCTGGAACTTTGGACACCAACTCTTTTACCTCATAAGTACTCTCACTCTACGACTTTGACTGTTACTTCAGAGTCCTGGCAAAGTTAAGAACTCTGAGGAAAAATGACCATATCTTACTCTTGGAATTTTATAGCTTTCAACTCACGTCTCCGACTCTTTTGTATCAAAATTAATAAATTAAATCGGCTGCGACTGGACGGCTCCAACGCAGTCCTAATTGACTCCCCAACAATGTTTCAATGCTCCACGGGTTTGGCAGATCAAATGAAGGTACGAACAATCCAGAAAAAGTTTAAGAACAAAATTGAATACAGAAATAGTTGAATACTAAAGGAAACCCAGAATGAAGAGAATATCAACATTTCATTTAATTGCTTGCTAAAAATGGCTTCTAATAACAACAATATTACATTAAATGAATAAATAAATAAAATTATGAAATGAAATAAATAAACAAAAATAATGCAAAATAAAGTTAATAAATTAAAATAATGAATAATATTGAATATAGAAAATATAATAATAATTATGTTTTCAAAAAAGTAATTTATTATGATTAAATGACTTTAATTTTTATATCAGGATCAATAAAAATACGTCAAAAATTTCTTTCTCCCGTAATTCTTGCATTTATTTTACACAAAATACGTTCCAGGAAAGTTTTTTATCATGGAGTTATTCATTTAGTTATGATGCGAGACAGAAAAAGAACAAAAATAAAATGAAAAACTGTCATCTCAATTAGATAGGATATAACGAGCAATGTTAGAGTTTTAAATGAATCTTGTAGTTGGAGATAACACTATCTTTCCCACTGCAAAAGATAAGTTTTTGTTTAAAAAAATATGGCATTGGATTGATAATCGCATTTTTATCCTTTGAGCCTTATAAATAATGTTTGGGGAAACGGAAGACTATTTGAATACTTACAGAACTTGCTATCTTAGAATAAGAGAAACATGTTGTAATACTTTTCACACACTATTAAATATTTTAGTTATTTTATTAAGCTTTTTTTTCTTGTCGTCTTAGATTAATTGCTGAAAATGAACGAAAAAAAAATCCTTAACTATTACACCTAAATATTAGAAATGTGTAACTATAAACAAAAACATTTTATTGCCCTTATTTTTGAAAAATCATTAATTGTATTGTCTTACTTAGTTTCTCCCCTTCTTGAATTTTGGAGACAAATTACATATATTTTGAAAATTTACATACGCAATGAAAATAATCTTATGTTGCAGAATGTATAAAAACCTGATCAACTTTTAAAAAAAAAGCTGCAGAAATAAAGTACCGTCTATTGATTGCAATACTGAACCGGTATTGCAATCCCAAGACGGCGTATATTCGGTATTTTTTTTAATGTGATACCAGAATTTCTAATATAAGTTTTACTACCCGTATTAGAAATTTCTTTAAAAAATATCCAAAACTTGTTTCGTTGCCATATTTTATAATTTTATGCAAAAAGGTCATTTGTTATGAAAATTTATTGTGAAAAAAATAAAATGAAAGTAAGTGTAATAATAAAAAATCAACAATAGTACGAATAAAAGTGAATCTATTGAATTGTTACTAAGCCTGAAGTTCATTTTAGTGCGCACATGTTCTGTAATTATTACTGTATTTAAATTCACGCTGGTCGGTGTCACTGCTTATGATGCTCGATACGCCTTCTCTAACTGCCCCGGAGTCGTTCATCTTCAAATAGTTCGGTCTCCTGCGTCCTAGTTTTGGATGCATAATTTTTTATGTGTGTTTCTCTTGTAATGTGTGTAGCATTTTTCGCATATATGGCAAGTTGTAGACTCTCTACGAGAAATTATTGTTTTTCAATTATATTAACATCATCTTCAACAATTTCCTTTTGATTAAGTTGGATTTGCGTGCGTTTTCCATAATACATTTGGTTTGAAATTTACGATGAGTTTAACTCATGATGATGTTGTAAATTCATTTTATTACTTATCGTTTTCTTTTTAAAATTCTTTTTAACTATGAAAATATTAGATATACTTGTCCAGCCCATTACGCTTTTCCTGTATGCAAATGTTAAAGGAAGAATAAAACTGCTAAATTATGTCTCATCAGTGCAAATACATATACAGCTAAGTTAACGAGACAGGGCAACAAACCAATACTGGTCATAAATAATTACTATTTGTTATATTAACACAAAAGATTTTTCTGGAGATCCAGTGTAGTTGAGATAAATATTTTTAAAATAAAAACTAAATATTGTTGCTATTGATGCTTGGAACGTATTATTCATAGCACAAATACATTTGTAAATTTATTAAAAATCAACTTTCACAGAAAGGCAAGCGAGGGATAAAGAAAGTGGAAGAAATAAAAGCATTTTTCCCGGAAGGAAATGCATTTCACCACACAATCTTGTGTTGCAAATACTTTTTATTCTTTCCGCTACTTTATGTTAATGATATTCCGTTAATTTGTATGTTTGAAGCCAACATTTTACTTCGATAGATTATGGGACTACCACACCGGAAAATAAATGCCCATTGAAATAAGTTGTCTAATAAGTTGAAAACTCTTTTTAAAAACTATTTAGCATTTGCAGCTAATACCGAAATTACCGATATTTTAACTCAGTCAACATTGGTATTAAAAAACTGCAAAGTAGCTCGTAATACCGGTATACGGTATATTGGTATACCGGTTATGCGATTACTGAAATGTCGCACAGAATTTCTCTCGGGTGAAACTTGTTAAATACTGCTGCAAATCATAACTATAGCTATTAATAAAAAAAATAATAACACTTTATTTTCTTACGTTTTAGTACTTTTAACTATACTGGTTGGTTATTAATATTTTATTTTAGTAATTATAAATTTTAAAGATCGCCGTAAGAGACTAATTAATTACCATGTTTCTCACAAAGTTTTGAATTTACAATTACAAAACAGAGTATTTTTTATCAAAGTAACATACTTATTTAGCTTCTGTAATCATATGCAATGTACAACTACTTTTCAGATAAATATCTGTTGCTATTTTTAAAGCTTCAATAGCATTTTCTTCCTTAAAGATTCTAGTCTGTCACGCTGAGCATGAAATGTACTAGTATATAAACTCTAATTTCCGATTAAGATAAAATTTATTTGATTACAATCTCACGCGAAACGTCAAATCGACACTGCATACAGAACAGTATTTCCAATTCTAAAATCTTAAATTTTTCTACAATTTAGTCACGAGTCACGGTCACTTTTTTCTTCGTCACTAAATATTACGCTTAGCAAATTCACCTTGAGAGTAATTGGATCGAAATTTTCACGCAAGGAGACACTTTCGGCTTTTGCTCTTTCCCAAACGCTCTCATAAAGAACGATGTGCTTTTTTTTACGCTCAGAGAATTAAATTCCAATTATGACGCACAAAGTTTTTCTTTTTTTTATTATTTAAGAACTCTAATTTGTTACCGAAATCAAAGTTTTACTCTGTCATTTTACGATAGGACACAAAAGCTTTAACAACCAAAAAATCAAATTTCATTCCCCAAAGAGCTTAGAAAACCTAGCAAACGTGCCAAATTAGAGGAAAAGAAAGAAAAGTAAGTGCTTTATAAAGTGTCTTGAGTCCTTCAACGAATCGGAAACAATCAGGGAACAGTGCGGAACAGGAAGCGGGAGCTTCTAACGCCCTCTCGTGGTCAAACGAGGCGTGTAAGTGTGTGTTTAATTACTGCGAATCACCATTTTTTCCCCTCACTTATAATGAAGATGGATATTTCATTAGTAAAAATCTCAGGCTTACGAAGATGCAGCTATTGACGAATTTCTTTCATTTGCAACTCTTGGTCTTTGTTAATTGTTTCTTTTTTGTTTCATTATTAAGAACAGCAAATGAGAAAAGTGCGACTGAAAAACTGTCATTACCGTTGTTGAAACGAAACAAATTGAATTATGATCTAATCACGATTAATAACATGTAAACAAAAGAATAAAATGTGGAATTTGTCGACATCTTTTGTTTTTCTCTAGATGCTTCGAAATCACCTAGTTCTTCAAAACTCAGAGCAAAGAAGGCATAATTGTTTTCTAATTTTCACGACTCTTTTGCTATGCCGGTTAATTCATTTGCAGAGAGCTCGAGAACTGAATTTTTCTGCAGTCATTTGTCATTCTTCGATTATAATTTAATAGATGGATGTAAAACTGCCGCAGGGACCATTTTTACATTATGTTTTCTTGTGTTTGAAAATTCGATGCAGAACAAGTTTGGGATCCGTTTTACTCTTAATGACCGAAATTGGGCAAAGGATCGGCAATCCTAAAGTGTTCCGGATTTGTTGATCAACGTTTCGCTTGATATATCAAAGATGTACTGTAAATATTCCTTTCTGTCACACACATACACCTATTAGAAACAACCCGACACCCCTTACAAATTTTATATATCAGTGAATGTGTACTAACCACAATTGTACTATTTAAACATAAATTTGAGCAGTTACATTTATGGAAATTGTTAATTAGCTAAAAAAGTCGCACGAACAGCCCGTACTAACATAAGGCATCAGGTTCTTCAACCTGAAGAGTTTTACTGTAAATAAAGGGCATGATAGTGAAGAATATGATCGCAATAACAGCTAAGCACATAAGGTGACCAGCCATCCTAAGGTTCACCAGCCCAAAAAGGTAGAACTCTTTTATTTATTTTATTTATTTTTTTTTTTTTTAAATCTCAAAAAGGCTCTCAAGTATTTGCTCTGCTAATAGATAAATTTGAAGATATCACCTTTATTGGTAGAGACTGTATTTTGTGACTTTTCTTTTATTGAGAAGCAGTTCTAATTTTTAAGTAAGATTTAGTTTCAGTTTACGTTGTTTAACATATTATAACTTTGTAAGTTATAATAGGTTTTCTGGAAAAATTGTTCTTTCTCTTTAACCGCATACTTTAATACTAATAAACTTACAAGATTAAAGATTTTACATCGTGCAATTTGAACTGTTGTTTTTTAAACATTGCATATTGTTCTGGTATCATTTTTTTCTTGACTTTCAAATCAAGTTAAGCCATGACATCGCATGATCGAAAAAAAAAATATTAATTGCATTTTCTCCCTTGCAGTTTCCGACTTGAAAGGCAGATGAAGCTTTTCGGCTATCATCATTTAATAAATTTGATATATACATATTGTCATTCATTGGTAACACAATGTTGATGACAATTTGAGTAATATATAAAAAAAAGGCAATTACTACTTGGGTCAACAAGGACATTTTTTATTTTACTTACATTTCATTAAATATTTGCAATTTATATAAACGTGGATATACATATGACAGAATCACAACATTAAACGGGAAAATAAAAATTTAACTTAATTGATGAATTAGTATTTGGAGGAGAAAAACTGTATCAACATCAAGTGTCTTCCCTTGCAAGTTTTAAAAAATGTGTCAGAACTTCAGTGGATGAAAAATAAGTCTTTTACTAACGATTGAAAATTTGAACAAGGTATATTGAACTCATTGTAGAAATTGAATGATGTACACTATTAAGGCCTTCCCTCCCCCCTCCCTTTGTTATCATTTCGCAAAAATGATAAGTAGATAAACCTCGAAGTAATTGTGTCTCTTCCCAAGAATAAGCCCAAGAATGGATATTCTTAAGAGTTTGCATTATTTGCACTAGAATGATTTGAAGCAATGATGAGCGCCATGGAAAGAGACTGGTAAAGAAAAATCACAATCAACTAGAGGCTATCGTTAAGGGCATCATTAAGCATTTCTGTCACAGCAAGGGATACTAGAGTTCTCGGAAGGAGGATTCCACAGAAGAAACATTGTAACACTTTTTCCTCCAGGGCGTTTATAGTACATGTTATTTAGGGGATTGATATTTTGCACGAAGGTTAAAAATGATGTAATAAGCATACTAATGGTGTCCAAAAAGCAATTTCTCAAAAAAGAGTGTAAAGATTATGCCATGCGTAAAACCTATGAGATGATCTTATTATTATCACACGAATAAAATGTAACAATAAGGATGTTCTGCTTATTACGAGACAGAATAATTAACCATTATTTTGAGTTAATCATAATTTTGCTGTCGTTTTATCTTATATTTCGTTTGACTTCGATATCGTGTAAATTTAATGATTTCTAAGCTAAATTTTGCCATTGTCAGCTGATCCCATCTGAAATAACAAATACTAGATGGTTATTGCACTAATGGTTGTAAATAATGTAATGGCTATGAGATAAAGTTTTTCTAGGACATTGATAATAGTGCCATTTAGTATCTATTTTTCAATAGATGATCTCAATTAACATTATGAAGCTCTTCCAAAAATAAACAAGTAAACTTGGCCATATTTCTATAAATCGATTTTCAAACAAAAGTTAACTCTCTCAGTCTTAGCTTTCTTAAAGTGCATTTTTTAAATAGAATTTTTTTTAGCTACTAAAACAGTTTTTTTGAAAGCAAACTATGTATCTTTTGTTGCAAAACGAAAACTTGCAAACGAAAGCAGGTAACATCAAGATGATATAAAATTCATTTTTTTTCTGCATTCTTAGGCGTTACGTTTCAGTCAATTTAAATTTATTCAATGAACTTTTTTTCGAGCGCAATTTTAAATTGAATTATTTTCCTAATATTAAGCGTACGAACGTTGGGGGAAAAGTTATAGTATACGAAACAATTCTTACAACATAAACTTTTTATTTAAAAAAAGGATTAAATAAGTACTCAGAATGACTTTTACAATGCTCTGCAAAACAAAAAAAAATATTTGCAGCTTTAAAAAACTTATTGAGATTTTTTAAGTTTTCTATTTAAAAAAAATACGTTCTAATCACTACCAAACAAACAAAAATGCAAATCTTTATGTAAATAAAACACCAACTCCAAATTTGTATGTCCAAGGTAAACTCGAAAACTATCGGAACCATTTTGAAGAAATTTTCAGTGTGTTTGGGTTAGTGCTGGGAAGGTTTATAGACCGTTTCAAAAAAAAAAAAATCGATTAATAGTTCTTTTTTTAATCAAGTTTTTGACCGAAAAACGGAATTTTCTACTCGAAATAATTATCGTATCAATTAAAATTTGGTTTTATTGCAAAGAGCTTAAAAAATGCATTTTTAGAACCATTTCCACCTACGGTAAAAAAAGAACAGATGCGATTAGTTAACGAGGAAAATAGTTAAAATCATCTTGAGTAAAGAAAAATCAATTTTTAATCTGACATTGGAACTGTTGCCATTTTTGCTCAAACACGGAGAATTTGTTTAAGCAAGCCAGGCAATTCTTAATTTTTGATTTAATTCTCGAGATGAATCATTAAGGATGAATGGAATTTATTTTTGTAACGGAAAGCAACTTTTTCTTTTGTTACCATAGTTACATTTTTTAGTCCCTTTGTGTTGTTTCGTTTCTTTTTTCAGTAACATTTTTAAAAATAAACTTTATTTTGTCGCGATCCTTGCCCTTTTGTCCAAGTAAAATGAATTAAATTGAAATATTTTTAACTGTTAAATGAGAGTCATCTGTTTTTACTTTCTCAGTTTTTATGCAACTATGTTTAGTAAATTATTGAAATATCATATAATAAGCGCTATTGCAACGTTTTCCATTAAACGGTGAATTTCGAAAAAAATATATTATTTTGCTTTTTAAGGAAAAAATACTTTCTTCCTCTTTTATAAACTTTTGTAAGGCTGAAACTTTATTTAAGTATTGACCACGAAGTTACCAGTAAATCCTGTGGCAAAATACTTAAATTCAACTGTACAGTCTTCGTACAGAATTTAAGAGAATAAAATGTTGGCATTGAAATATTGCACAGCATTGTTTTAAAAATACGTTAAAAAAACTTTTTGTAAATTTAAATTTACGAACCACGTATGGTTTATTCATGTACAATAATTTATATGCAACAAATTTCGCAAAATATGAATTCTTGGGAAATATCCGAAGAAAATATTTACACATACATTAAATATGATTGCGCACCATTTGTATTAAAGCATCTTGAAAAATGACGCGTTTACAAAAGTCCTGAATTGCCAATTCAAGTAACCAGCGTTACTCTATCTATGCAAAATTTCGCGTTGCCATGACAATAAGACAAAAAGGCAGAAGAGATATGCCCTCACATATATATAAACATAGATTTTATCTAAAAAACTGTGGAAGACATCTCAATGTCTAGGGACAGAAATGAAAAAATAGAAATGGTAAATTCACCTGAGCAGAAAAATCGTTCTCCTAGAGTCAACAAGAATGCATTCTTTTTTTTCTTCTTGTGTATGTGTCTCTATAAAAGAGATTTTCTTTTAGCTGGATATTTGTAAAAACTCGGGTTATATTTTTGGGATATTTGAGCTCGTTTTTCTTTCTTTTAGAATCATAGTTCCTGAGAGCTTTCTACCAGCTTTCTTGCTTCCTGCTCATTTATTCTTGATACAAAGGTAGGCAGAACTAAAAGATTTTCCCATTTAAAAATTTCAAACAGGTATAGCATCTTCAATTGTACACATAAAAGCTCGAAAGTTTAGTCTCACTTTTTAAACTCGCAAATAGTCCCGTTACTTTTTCTGTTTTCGCAAAACCAAAAGCAAGATTTCAAACAATATTGATCCGCTAAGACAAACATGATGTTCAGTAAAATACGCTAGAATGAATGATATAGTAAATACGCAAAGGGTTTCGATAAAACATTTCAATTTAGTTGCTGGATTTTTCTAAACCTCAGCTCTCTACTATAAGTGGATTTGAAGAATTGATATGAAATTTATAAACATTATTTATAACATCTGTTTACTAATATGATACAAACGTTATCATTGATTTTTTTATACTAGTCAATTATTGGGTATTTTTGCCTACGTTGAGTTGATTTATATAATGGTTAGTGTACGATTGACGACCACAGTAGAGCACACCAATTAGTTCGTAAAATCCTTCAAAAGTTTTTGGTGTAATTCACCCAGACAGAAGATAACTTCGTTTTACAATAGCAGTTCTTTATTAGATATCAGCAACGGATATCAACTCTCAGTGCAAATTTTAAGTTTAACTAAGTTTTAAAAAAATGTTTTACTCTCATTTCTGCAAATTATATGTTTTTCTATATTTATGTTATGTTTCTGTTCCTTATAGGTATATACATATTCCGAAAAACTCTGATTTTCAGATAGTTCAGGCGATTAAAAAAATAGCTTGGAAACTCTTTCTTTCAGAACAAGAATATCTCAGAGATCCCGTTACACTGAATTCCATATACACTCTCAGAAATAATTGATCTGACATGACAATGAAACTCATTTCATTAAAACTTTGTACAAAGAAGTGCAACGTCTTAAACGTATTTACGTCAAAAATAATTAAATAACTAAACATAATACATTTATTACATTTAAAAAAAGACAGTTTACGCCTTTGCTTAGTTTTAATTGATATAATTTCTCATTACTTTTTTTAGACGAGGCAGAAAATTACAAAATGTCTTACTTTTTCACTTTACACCAAAGTCGTTTCTAATTAGTATGACGAATTACAAGCTAAAACTTTTCTGTTTTTCCTACTTAAAAAAATCAATGGTATCTTCTTTAGTTTCCGTTTCCATTAATAATAATAATAATAGTAAAAAATACCTATAACGTTGACGCAATGCATTGCCTCTGTTTTATTTGAAACATTTTTTGTTTTTCATTTCTGCTTCATTTTCTGCAGACAAAACAGCAGTTTTATCACGTTCATGTACTTCAGAAAAAATTCTGAATGTTATTGGTAAAGCTAAAGTAGAAAGCAAGTTGTTCACATCAACTTCTGCATCAAGAATCTTTTAATATACACTGTTGCAGTTTTACAGTTACAAAAACGAGTTAGCTTTTGGTTCAGTCAATCTTAAAACACATTAATAAAATTTTAAGAAATAATGAATAAATAAAAAAAATAATAAAATAAAAATTTGATTTCTGGAAACATTTTTTACTTGTTCTTTTTGTAACGTCGTTCTGCATTTATAAACACGTACATCTAATGACATATTAAATAGTTCGACAAAAATTAGAGGGTTCATCACTGCCCCTAATCTCAGTTGTAGCGTTTTTAGTACGAAAACGATTTGTTAGGCGTTTTTAGGGTGATTAAACACCAATAGTCTGAACATAGTGAAACAGATTCAAAGAATGAACACAAGTGTATTTATAACATACTGTGTTCATTCAGCGTATTTAACTATTTTCTCCTTTACAGTAGATGAAGGTTGAGTCCACGATCCCGAATGCCGTAAGTGGGCGTGAAGAATACATGGGATAGATGATAATGAACATTTTTTGTATAGTATTTACAATTTGAGCAAAAATAGTGAGTTGGGATGAGTGTCCACACATGATCATTAATCGCTTTAAACTCTTTATGACTATGAACAAACAATAGTAAGTAAGAACGTCATTGCAGAGCTTTGCGCTTAAACTCTCAAGTTTGCAGTTATGTTCAAGCTCAGTGTATGTCATGTGATCATGCTCGTGTAGGGGGCTCATGCTTATGCTAGGGCTTATGGTTTTGTTGAGACAGTCTTGATTTTGGAGGTAAATAATCTTTCATTCACAGATGGAGGTGTCGGGACGTCACTATGACCTCATTTCCTTATTCGGCAATTCCTAATTCCTAAATTTCCTTATTCGGCAATTTTTAATTCTTAAATTTCCTAATTCGGTAAAATTTGTCAGTTGATTCGGCAAGTTTGGAGAGAGAATTGCAAAAAAATGCAATTAAAAAATATATATAATTATGATATGCTCATTTTTTATCGTTCGGAAAGGTTCGAAGTCTCATTCGGCCAATTAAACACTTTCCCTACCAAAAATTTTAAGTTTGGGGCGATCTTGTTCATTCAATGATTTGATAGAGCAAGTATCCTATTATTGAGAAATCATCAAAATAGTATTTCTTTAACGCAAGTCTTGGTATTTTATTCATATTTAGGGAAGAGTGGGGTAAAGAGAAAAAGTTAAGATAACTTACTTTAGTTTTAAAAATTACAGTACATGAAGAAAGGAAAAAAATCAATAATAAAACTTGCATTGGAATATTATTTTTTTATATTTTTGTTGGTAAATTTGTACTTTCAACTTTTATTCACTTGTTATTTTGCACAAGATAAAGTGAAAACTAAACTATTTTTTTTAACCAATTATTTTTAATTCGACAATTAAAAATATTTTTCATGAAATGAATGAAGAAATGTACGAATAAATGAATATGTAAATGAATAAATTATTTAATATAGGAGAAAAAATAAATGAGTGAAAAAAATAGTAAATGAATAACAAAATAAGTGAATGAATACATAAAAGAGTGAGTAAATAAATGAAGGAATCTAAATGAATTAATTAATACAGATGTAATTAATTTAATAAATGAATGAAGAAGTAAACGAAATCAACTCTTTCACGTTTCTCCATTCACTTTGTCCCATGTGCATTTGATAATATTGTATTATAATTTTAAATCAAAACAAACCTAATATTAACTGCTGCACTGAATTTCAGAAGATCCTAATTTATACTTAAAATGTTAATGACAAAAACTTTAATACTTTAAAATAGTACAAATTATTTTTGATAAACCATTAAACATGAAAAAAATTTGAAAATGACTTAAATAGTTATTTTCCTTCATGTTTATAAGCATTTATATTTTGACTGGGATCAACTATGTGTTAAGAAACTAGTTTAAATATTGTCAGATAGGTGGCACTGAAAAACGAAAATATTTTGCCCTTTTACTTTGCACTGCTACTTCACTTTGCCAAACATTACACTACTTATGTTTTTTATTTATTTTTTAACTGGTTCAGAAGTTTCTCCATTGAAGTATAGGTGAAAAGCAGAGCATTAATTGAAAAATTGGTGGAACATTAAAATAATGTTTAACTTTTTTCTATCAGGTTAGCATAACATATCTAAAAGTAAATCTAAAGAAGAAATACGCGTGCACGAAACATGCATTCCACATACGCATGTGTTCATGTAAACAAAGATTTGTTTTCCACTGTTATTTGCAGGAATCTTATCACCAACACATAACATTAGAAAATTCAACACATGGCATGAAATATTTCCTCGGCGGCTGATTTGTTTACTATTCTTGGTACTGGCGGACAGTATCACAATAAGAATCCCGACTTCTAGAGCACTTATGAACTGGATTTGCGATTTCAATGCTTACAGAGACTGCATTATCTCCTCTCTGTTTACCCATAATCTTTGAAAATAAAATAAGAATCTTAAACAAATATTATTTTGGTATGCATTTCAAAGCAGTGTTTTCTTTATTTTTAAACACCACCTGTTCTTACTCTACTTCGTTTGTTGTCGGTAAGACGAAGAAAAACAAAGCGATTATAATAACAACTTAAAATTATATATAGGAGAAATAATGTTTTGCTTCGGTTGAAAGACATTTTTAAAATTTTACCGACTTAATCGTCCAACAGAATGCTCATGGCTTTTGATTTGGCATGCACAACTATGGTGCTTTATTGATACACTGAAGACCTAATAAATCGATTAATGAAAGGCCTTATATTATTGAAGGTCTAATCAAGTAGCAAACTTCCTTTGCTACTTTAATAGGCCATCAATAGTTTTTACCTTGTATTATTTTGACCGATATCGAAGGTACAGTGTAACTTTAATTGCTACGAAATACACAAACAATAAAGTTTTTCAAGTTTGAAAAACACGTATGTTTTTGCTTTACATTTAAATTTTTTTTTAAGACATGTGATCCGAAGGGGATTTAAGTTTATTTTAGTGCGGATTTCGTAAGTTGAGTTGCCGATTTGAGTTGGAATACTTTTGCAAAACTACGAAAAAAAAAGCGAAATGAATTCAGCGACAATTACTCCTTTCTATTACTCGAAAAGGAGGTAAACATTGTCAATGCCAGAGCTCAACTTATCAGAGTCACACTATATATTGCATTCGGAAGCTGGTGCTAAATCATCAGATCAATAACTGAGTGAATCAATTCATTCCTAGCATTTGTTTGAGATTTATTCACTCATTTAAAAGCTATTTACAGACAAATTTAAACTTTTTTTATTGAACTTTCTTGGGAACATTCATTTTCTGACTTTTCTTTAGTTAGCAGCAAGTAACATTTAATTTCTATACGCTGACTCATGTTCAATAATGCTCAATAAGAAAAAGAGAATCGTATAAATATTTAGATTTGAATTTAAATAGTGCTTTATTTTTTTTTAAATGTTCTTGTGCTCATTTTGTATCCTTTAAAAATATGTTTGAGCGTTTTTGTTTACTTTTATCTAAAGGCTACTTGAGAGTCTTTGCAAGTTTTCTTTACTATAGCCGCAATTTGTTTGCAATTTTAAAAACGTAATGTTTGCTTTCAACTTTTGAAACTTGTCTTTAAGCAAAGAATGTTTTGCATTTTTTTTTCTTTTGTAAATATTTTGTTTTTTAATCCTTTTTTTCAAAGCTGGAAGATACTTAACGACTAAAAATACTAAACTCCATATTTCAAAGAAATAGAAAATTCAAATGCCTTCTTGAATCATTATAGCAGTTTATAAGAAGACATACAAAAACCAATTCTAAATTTAAAAAAAAAGTAATTACAATTAAGCACGTTGGAAACAGATTCCATTTGTTTCTGGGATAGCTGCTAAGCAAAAAGTTGCATGACGGCTTTTATTAAAAATAAAAAAATAAAAAAAAAACACTCATCTTCTTCTTCAAGTGCGCATTTGTAATTGGGAAAAGATAGAGAGTGCAAGCAAATAGTAATTGCTCTGCAAGTATAATTTCTCTTAATGAGAACTAAATTAAAATTCTGATAAAAAGTTAATGCTTTTTTTTAAGAAATGTGTTTGAGAATATCAGATAATGTAAGAGAATTCACTTACTCCCCTTGGACCCTTTATTGATAGCAACATCACAACCACTGCCTTATTCGTTCCATTTTGGCGAGTTCAGATTATATTTTTCCTTTTTTCTCTTCTTCGTTTTGGTTTGTAAGGGTCTTTTTTTTATTTACGTTGTTATAAATGCTATGAAATTACATAAGTACAGTTAAGTCGATATTTTAGAAAAAAAATTGTGATTAAAGGAATTTCTCGTACAATATCATCGAAAAATTGACAAAATCTGTCAGTTTAACAAGATCGTTTTAATAGGAGGCTGTCTATAAATGATGTCACATTTAAAAAAAATCGACTCCCTTCCTCTGTGTTACTTTATGTGCCACTCACCTTACCTCTCCCCTTTTGTCCCATGTCACGCTTTTTTTCAAAAGCATTATTTTCATAAAAAATGCGTGATGTCACACATCTTGTAATCCCTCCTCCCCCCTACTCACAGCTTCAAGATTTCACAAAACCTCAAAGAAGCAGGAACTGCTTAACAGTAATTCAGAGCAGCGCTCTTCGTTTGTTAAGCGTCAGCACAGTTCTAAATGTGAGATTTTTGTGTAAATGAGCTACTAAATTATTTGTTGAAAATTAAATTAGTCAGTAAGAGAAAAAAAATATCAAGCGAAATATTAAGACCCCCCCCCCCAAAAAAAAAAAGCACTTTCCTTTAAATTCAACCATAAACTATATTAAATTAACAAAAATATTTAGGAAAGAAGTTGTGTGGTCATTTATTTTTAAAATGGTACACTTTAATAGATATTTTAAAGCTGAGTCATGTTACATAATCTTGCATTTAAAAAATATTTTGCAAGTGGATCCTCTATTCAACGCACATCGGTTCAGTTAATAAGAAAAAGCATAACACATAATTATTCTTACGCCAGAAAAAGTACACATGTGTTCGTTAAAGCTGGATGGTTTTTATTACAAAATATTTATGTTTTTCAGACGCACCGAGTAAACTATTAAATACCATATTCAGTACGTTACCGCCCAGTATAGCCAGGTGCGTACTGAATATACCTGCCTTGCTGCAATATTCGAGCTGAACCGAACCATTGTTTCGGTCACTCGTCTGGTCAGTGCTAATTCTATACTAGCTACCAGTTTGTTTGGCACTCTTGGCTTCCTTAAGAGGTTTTCCATCTCCAGCTCAGTCACTTTCCTATGCCGGGCTGATGAGTGCTAATAAGCACGAAACTGCAGTCCTCGGCTGGAATTGACTGAGCTGGCAGTGTATTTCATGTATTAAATACCATGTTATCTAGTAATAGTTTGTAATTAACAGTTAGTTAAATATTTTGCGTACATGCCACTCAGAAAAGTTCAAAGCTTAAATTTTCCATTGAGAAAATTACGAACAAAAACTTTTTCTTTTCTAGCTTTTTATTCTTAATAGCGAGAAAGAAAAATCATTTTGCACAGTGAATTTCGATGTTGTGTATTATTTTTTAAAATATATATTCCACATTCATTGTTAAAATTATTTCATTAAACTCATAAAACGCTTCACTTTAGTTTGTTGATTGACTCCGAATACTTGAATATATTTTTTGGGATAAGAGTAGCACATTATCCAATTATGGGGCGATACTGTATTTTTAGAGGTAACTACTGTCAATATCCTCCGCAAAAAGCAAAAAATAAAGTACTTACAACATCTCTAAACAAAATGTTCAGTTTCAAACATGTAAAGAAGTAGGCTTACCTAAAAGAAGAAGAAGAAATATCTTATTAAAGAACACGTTAGTACTAATATATATTTATATCCATACATGTTAACATTAACAGGTTTACATTATGAGAAACTAACATTATTTTTTAAAGCTAATTTTTTTTAGAGCATGTTTGAACTTTTTCGGCAATGCATTGCATTTTCAAAATTCAGTTGATTGCAAATGCTTAAAAGTAAAATTATTAATAACACTTAATAAATAAATTGTTCGCGAAGGGTTTTGTAACGGACACTAAAGTTTGGATTCACCACAAAAAAATATCACTTAAATTTTCCAAACCAATTTCCAATCAGTCAAAGTTTGATGTCATAAAATATGCTGCTTGCAATTTTATTCATTTCATATCATGCACGGACATCTTTTGAACAAAATAGTAGTTAAAGTCAGACCAAACAACGTAAGTAGAAGCACAAATTTATAAATTACAGCAGACACGTGTTTCGGCGTTACAGGGAACGCCTTTTTCAATGCAAAAATAATGAGCTTATGGATGAAAAGACATCCGACAAAAGCCAAGAGCAGATAAGCATGCAGCTTAAAAGATAAAAACAGCGGATTAGCCAAACACCAATGACAAAGTTATAAACCTTTCAGGAACCAATAGGAATGCAAGCAAAGGTCAGGAGCTTTCGCTTAGGTACGAACCCAGAAAGAAAGAATTCAATTGGACAAGGATTAAGCCGAAGCTTAAACAAAAAGAAAAGAAATTGTCAGTAACCGTGAACCGCAAGAAAGGAAAAGCAGAATGGAAAACCATGAAAAAAGATAAACAGAAACAAAAAATATTCAAAAAAAGGAAAAATAAAGATAAATAGAAGAAAATTGGGGGGGGGGTGTCAATCAAGACAAAAAGGCGAAAATAAACAAAGAAAGATAGATAAAAATGAGTGGGGGGAAAAAGGGGGGGGGGAATGGGGAAAGGGGGGACAGTATTAAAGATATGGGAGCCAAATGTTAGAAAAATATGGAACTGCACTAAGATCGTTAACTAAGTTAGAACTGTTCCTCAAAATATGAAAGGATTCCCAAAAGTCAAGATCTGATGAATTGGGGCATTTTTGGATAATCTGAAAAGAGGTAAAATCAAAAGAGTGATTCGAATCCCAACAATGTTGAGCAATACTAGACTTATTTAATTGTTGTTTTTTCACATAATTTTGATGCTCTTTCAAGCGAATTTTTAAAGCACGCCGAGTCTGTCCAATATAGGCAAGTTTACAACTACAATTAATTCTATAAATTCCACAACAATTAAGAGGGTGAATAGGATCTTTAAGAGAAGAGAATGAAAGTTTATTAATAGGAGAGAACACCACCTGGAATTGGAAACGTTTTAGAATCTTAGCAACCTGATAGCTTACAGATGGAAAGAATGGCAAAACAACCAAATTCTTTCTGATGAAGGTTCGGTTAAGAACATTAGTTTGGGATTTATTTGAAAGTTTTTTATAAATGGAATCAATCAAAGTTGGCGGATAGCCTCTATCAATTGCCACAGCTTTAAGATAATTAAGTTCCACTTTAAGAAGTTCCGACGAAGAACAAATATTAATTGCGCGATAAACAAAAGAATTAAAAGCAGAATATTTTTGATTTGGAGGATGAGACGATAGTCTATGAGGAGGTAAAGAGACAGCAAAAGGTTTGCGATAAACAGTAGTTTCAAAACCAATTTCTGTACGAGAAACAAGTACATCAAGAAATGAAATGCAATTATTCCGTTCTTTCTCACAAGAAAACTGAATATGAGGATCAATGGAGTTTAAAATAGATAAAACCTCATCACTCTCAAACTGATTCTGGTTCATTAGAACAAAACAATCATCAACATACCGAACATAAAATTGGAACTGCAGTTTTTGGAACAGCTTAACCTCAAAATAATGCATGTAAATATCACTAAGAATGGGGCTAAGTGGGTTACCCATAGCCAGACCATCTAACATAATATAAAAATTCCCATTAAAAACAAAAGAACATTGTTTAAGACAAGTACGGGTAAGGAAAATTAAATCCTCAATTTCCGTATTGGTGAAATGAAATTCAGAAAGTCTTCTACGAAGGCATAACAATGAACCCTCGACGGGAACGTTCGTAAATAAAGAGTTAACATCAAAAGAAGCCATAAAAGAATTATTTGGAACGAAACTATGAATTTTTTTTTAACAAACTCAACAGAATTTTTAATGGTAAATAAATTGTGACTCCTAAGGGGAGAAAACACAGAGACTAAATATTTTGCAAGTTTGTACGAAGCCGTACCAATATTGGAAACAATCGGCCTGAAAGGAATACCAGCTTTATGCACCTTAGGTAAAGCATAAAATCTAGCACAATTAGCAATAGATGGAACAACAGAGCGTTTAACATTTAAAGGAATAGACTGAACAGACTTAACAGCAGATGCAATAGTTTTTAACTCTTTATCACTAGGATCTTTAGAAATTTCAGCATATGGCCCAGAAGAAATCAAATCATTAGTTTTATCAACATAAGATGATTTGTCAAGAACAACAATTTGGCCACCCTTGTCAGCTTTGGTAACAACCAGATCAGAATTCGAAACTAAGTCTTTAACAGAACGGCTAACAGTATTAGCAAATACAGGTTTAGAAATTTTCGAGTTAAAGTCAATATTAGAAGCTATAAGATGCCGAATCGAATCTTTTTGAGAGGAAGTTAAGGCACTAAATTTAAAAGCTTTCTCAACAGGAGCAATAAGCTTTGAAAAAGAAGGATTAACACTCACAGCAAAATTATCATTACATTTTAGAGCCTCAATTTGAGAATTACTTAATGGAACGCTAGAAAGATTAACAACAACCTTCTTATTAACAACAGGTAAATTATCAGGAGGAACGACATGAGAAGATTTACAAAGCATAGCTAATTTCTTTTTCAAAACAATTTGATGTTTATCAGAGGAACGAAGGGTTCTAGACCAAGAATTTCTGTCAATAATGTTAAAGTTCGGAATGGAATTAGAAACCGCAAGATGTAAATCATAAAGTTCACGTTCTATAAACGATAAATGTTTCCTAGTTTCCTGGATCGAAGCTCTGAGTAAAGCCAATTTCGACCGAAAGATTACTTTGTCAATTTTTACAGAACGTGGTAAATTACATTTCAAAGAAATAAACTTCGGAATAATTTTCTTGCGCCTACACTCTTGAAGAAATTTTAAATGGTTCAAAAAACGAAATTTCTTAATCCGAAGATTGGCAAACCTATTGATTTGAGACATAATCAAAAGCAAAACCAAAACAAATGAAAATAAACAAAATCAAACAATAACAGAATGAATAAGAAACAAGAAGTAAAAAATCACGATCAAAATACAACAATAGACAAAAATTCCGAAAACAAAAACAAAAACACAAATTGCATAAAAGGCGGAAAATGTAAACGTAAGGCCCGTTTAAGCCACAAATAAGATAAATAAATACCTTTGTGCTGAATAGTAAAGTCAGACCAAACAACGTAAGTAGAAGCACAAATTTATAAATTACAGCAGACACGTGTTTCGGCGTTACAGGGAACGCCTTTTTCAATGCAAAAATAATGAGCTTATGGATGAAAAGACATCCGACAAAAGCCAAGAGCAGATAAGCATGCAGCTTAAAAGATAAAAACAGCGGATTAGCCAAACACCAATGACAAAGTTATAAACCTTTCAGGAACCAATAGGAATGCAAGCAAAGGTCAGGAGCTTTCGCTTAGGTACGAACCCAGAAAGAAAGAATTCAATTGGACAAGGATTAAGCCGAAGCTTAAACAAAAAGAAAAGAAATTGTCAGTAACCGTGAACCGCAAGAAAGGAAAAGCAGAATGGAAAACCATGAAAAAAGATAAACAGAAACAAAAAATATTCAAAAAAAGGAAAAATAAAGATAAATAGAAGAAAATTGGGGGGGGGGGTGTCAATCAAGACAAAAAGGCGAAAATAAACAAAGAAAGATAGATAAAAATGAGTGGGGGGAAAAAGGGGGGGGGAATGGGGAAAGGGGGGACAGTATTAAAGATATGGGAGCCAAATGTTAGAAAAATATGGAACTGCACTAAGATCGTTAACTAAGTTAGAACTGTTCCTCAAAATATGAAAGGATTCCCAAAAGTCAAGATCTGATGAATTGGGGCATTTTTGGATAATCTGAAAAGAGGTAAAATCAAAAGAGTGATTCGAATCCCAACAATGTTGAGCAATACTAGACTTATTTAATTGTTGTTTTTTCACATAATTTTGATGCTCTTTCAAGCGAATTTTTAAAGCACGCCGAGTCTGTCCAATATAGGCAAGTTTACAACTACAATTAATTCTATAAATTCCACAACAATTAAGAGGGTGAATAGGATCTTTAAGAGAAGAGAATGAAAGTTTATTAATAGGAGAGAACACCACCTGGAATTGGAAACGTTTTAGAATCTTAGCAACCTGATAGCTTACAGATGGAAAGAATGGCAAAACAACCAAATTCTTTCTGATGAAGGTTCGGTTAAGAACATTAGTTTGGGATTTATTTGAAAGTTTTTTATAAATGGAATCAATCAAAGTTGGCGGATAGCCTCTATCAATTGCCACAGCTTTAAGATAATTAAGTTCCACTTTAAGAAGTTCCGACGAAGAACAAATATTAATTGCGCGATAAACAAAAGAATTAAAAGCAGAATATTTTTGATTTGGAGGATGAGACGATAGTCTATGAGGAGGTAAAGAGACAGCAAAAGGTTTGCGATAAACAGTAGTTTCAAAACCAATTTCTGTACGAGAAACAAGTACATCAAGAAATGAAATGCAATTATTCCGTTCTTTCTCACAAGAAAACTGAATATGAGGATCAATGGAGTTTAAAATAGATAAAACCTCATCACTCTCAAACTGATTCTGGTTCATTAGAACAAAACAATCATCAACATACCGAACATAAAATTGGAACTGCAGTTTTTGGAACAGCTTAACCTCAAAATAATGCATGTAAATATCACTAAGAATGGGGCTAAGTGGGTTACCCATAGCCAGACCATCTAACATAATATAAAAATTCCCATTAAAAACAAAAGAACATTGTTTAAGACAAGTACGGGTAAGGAAAATTAAATCCTCAATTTCCGTATTGGTGAAATGAAATTCAGAAAGTCTTCTACGAAGGCATAACAATGAACCCTCGACGGGAACGTTCGTAAATAAAGAGTTAACATCAAAAGAAGCCATAAAAGAATTATTTGGAACGAAACTATGAATTTTTTTAACAAACTCAACAGAATTTTTAATGGTAAATAAATTGTGACTCCTAAGGGGAGAAAACACAGAGACTAAATATTTTGCAAGTTTGTACGAAGCCGTACCAATATTGGAAACAATCGGCCTGAAAGGAATACCAGCTTTATGCACCTTAGGTAAAGCATAAAATCTAGCACAATTAGCAATAGATGGAACAACAGAGCGTTTAACATTTAAAGGAATAGACTGAACAGACTTAACAGCAGATGCAATAGTTTTTAACTCTTTATCACTAGGATCTTTAGAAATTTCAGCATATGGCCCAGAAGAAATCAAATCATTAGTTTTATCAACATAAGATGATTTGTCAAGAACAACAATTTGGCCACCCTTGTCAGCTTTGGTAACAACCAGATCAGAATTCGAAACTAAGTCTTTAACAGAACGGCTAACAGTATTAGCAAATACAGGTTTAGAAATTTTCGAGTTAAAGTCAATATTAGAAGCTATAAGATGCCGAATCGAATCTTTTTGAGAGGAAGTTAAGGCACTAAATTTAAAAGCTTTCTCAACAGGAGCAATAAGCTTTGAAAAAGAAGGATTAACACTCACAGCAAAATTATCATTACATTTTAGAGCCTCAATTTGAGAATTACTTAATGGAACGCTAGAAAGATTAACAACAACCTTCTTATTAACAACAGGTAAATTATCAAGAGGAACGACATGAGAAGATTTACAAAGCATAGCTAATTTCTTTTTCAAAACAATTTGATGTTTATCAGAGGAACGAAGGGTTCTAGACCAAGAATTTCTGTCAATAATGTTAAAGTTCGGAATGGAATTAGAAACCGCAAGATGTAAATCATAAAGTTCACGTTCTATAAACGATAAATGTTTCCTAGTTTCCTGGATCGAAGCTCTGAGTAAAGCCAATTTCGACCGAAAGATTACTTTGTCAATTTTTACAGAACGTGGTAAATTACATTTCAAAGAAATAAACTTCGGAATAATTTTCTTGCGCCTACACTCTTGAAGAAATTTTAAATGGTTCAAAAAACGAAATTTCTTAATCCGAAGATTGGCAAACCTATTGATTTGAGACATAATCAAAAGCAAAACCAAAACAAATGAAAATAAACAAAATCAAACAATAACAGAATGAATAAGAAACAAGAAGTAAAAAATCACGATCAAAATACAACAATAGACAAAAATTCCGAAAACAAAAACAAAAACACAAATTGCATAAAAGGCGGAAAATGTAAACGTAAGGCCCGTTTAAGCCACAAATAAGATAAATAAATACCTTTGTGCTGAATAGTAAAGTCAGACCAAACAACGTAAGTAGAAGCACAAATTTATAAATTACAGCAGACACGTGTTTCGGCGTTACAGGGAACGCCTTTTTCAATGCAAAAATAATGAGCTTATGGATGAAAAGACATCCGACAAAAGCCAAGAGCAGATAAGCATGCAGCTTAAAAGATAAAAACAGCGGATTAGCCAAACACCAATGACAAAGTTATAAACCTTTCAGGAACCAATAGGAATGCAAGCAAAGGTCAGGAGCTTTCGCTTAGGTACGAACCCAGAAAGAAAGAATTCAATTGGACAAGGATTAAGCCGAAGCTTAAACAAAAAGAAAAGAAATTGTCAGTAACCGTGAACCGCAAGAAAGGAAAAGCAGAATGGAAAACCATGAAAAAAGATAAACAGAAACAAAAAATATTCAAAAAAAGGAAAAATAAAGATAAATAGAAGAAAATTGGGGGGGGGGGGGGTGTCAATCAAGACAAAAAGGCGAAAATAAACAAAGAAAGATAGATAAAAATGAGTGGGGGGAAAAAAGGGGGGGGGGGAATGGGGGAAAGGGGGGACAGTATTAAAGATATGGGAGCCAAATGTTAGAAAAATATGGAACTGCACTAAGATCGTTAACTAAGTTAGAACTGTTCCTCAAAATATGAAAGGATTCCCAAAAGTCAAGATCTGATGAATTGGGGCATTTTTGGATAATCTGAAAAGAGGTAAAATCAAAAGAGTGATTCGAATCCCAACAATGTTGAGCAATACTAGACTTATTTAATTGTTGTTTTTTCACATAATTTTGATGCTCTTTCAAGCGAATTTTTAAAGCACGCCGAGTCTGTCCAATATAGGCAAGTTTACAACTACAATTAATTCTATAAATTCCACAACAATTAAGAGGGTGAATAGGATCTTTAAGAGAAGAGAATGAAAGTTTATTAATAGGAGAGAACACCACCTGGAATTGGAAACGTTTTAGAATCTTAGCAACCTGATAGCTTACAGATGGAAAGAATGGCAAAACAACCAAATTCTTTCTGATGAAGGTTCGGTTAAGAACATTAGTTTGGGATTTATTTGAAAGTTTTTTATAAATGGAATCAATCAAAGTTGGCGGATAGCCTCTATCAATTGCCACAGCTTTAAGATAATTAAGTTCCACTTTAAGAAGTTCCGACGAAGAACAAATATTAATTGCGCGATAAACAAAAGAATTAAAAGCAGAATATTTTTGATTTGGAGGATGAGACGATAGTCTATGAGGAGGTAAAGAGACAGCAAAAGGTTTGCGATAAACAGTAGTTTCAAAACCAATTTCTGTACGAGAAACAAGTACATCAAGAAATGAAATGCAATTATTCCGTTCTTTCTCACAAGAAAACTGAATATGAGGATCAATGGAGTTTAAAAATAGATAAAACCTCATCACTCTCAAACTGATTCTGGTTCATTAGAACAAAACAATCATCAACATACCGAACATAAAATTGGAACTGCAGTTTTTGGAACAGCTTAACCTCAAAATAAATGCATGTAAATATCACTAAGAATGGGGCTAAGTGGGTTACCCATAGCCAGACCATCTAACATAATATAAAAATTCCCATTAAAAACAAAAGAACATTGTTTAAGACAAGTACGGGTAAGGAAAATTAAATCCTCAATTTCCGTATTGGTGAAATGAAATTCAGAAAGTCTTCTACGAAGGCATAACAATGAACCCTCGACGGGAACGTTCGTAAATAAAGAGTTAACATCAAAAGAAGCCATAAAAGAATTATTTGGAACGAAACTATGAATTTTTTTTAACAAACTCAACAGAATTTTTAATGGTAAATAAATTGTGACTCCTAAGGGGAGAAAACACAGAGACTAAATATTTTGCAAGTTTGTACGAAGCCGTACCAATATTGGAAACAATCGGCCTGAAAGGAATACCAGCTTTATGCACCTTAGGTAAAGCATAAAATCTAGCACAATTAGCAATAGATGGAACAACAGAGCGTTTAACATTTAAAGGAATAGACTGAACAGACTTAACAGCAGATGCAATAGTTTTTAAACTCTTTATCACTAGGATCTTTAGAAATTTCAGCATATGGCCCAGAAGAAATCAAATCATTAGTTTTATCAACATAAGATGATTTGTCAAGAACAACAATTTGGCCACCCTTGTCAGCTTTGGTAACAACCAGATCAGAATTCGAAACTAAGTCTTTAACAGAACGGCTAACAGTATTAGCAAAAACAGGTTTAGAAATTTTCGAGTTAAAGTCAATATTAGAAGCTATAAGATGCCGAATCGAATCTTTTTGAGAGGAAGTTAAGGCACTAAATTTAAAAGCTTTCTCAACAGGAGCAATAAGCTTTGAAAAAGAAGGATTAACACTCACAGCAAAATTATCATTACATTTTAGAGCCTCAATTTGAGAATTACTTAATGGAACGCTTGAAAAGATTAACAACAACCTTCTTATTAACAACAGGTAAATTATCAAGAGGAACGACATGAGAAGATTTACAAAGCATAGCTAATTTCTTTTTCAAAACAATTTGATGTTTATCAGAGGAACGAAGGGTTCTAGACCAAGAATTTCTGTCAATAATGTTAAAGTTCGGAATGGAATTAGAAACCGCAAGATGTAAATCATAAAGTTCACGTTCTATAAACGATAAATGTTTCCTAGTTTCCTGGATCGAAGCTCTGAGTAAAGCCAATTTCGACCGAAAGATTACTTTGTCAATTTTTACAGAACGTGGTAAATTACATTTCAAAGAAATAAACTTCGGAATAATTTTCTTGCGCCTACACTCTTGAAGAAATTTTAAATGGTTCAAAAAACGAAATTTCTTAATCCGAAGATTGGCAAACCTATTGATTTGAGACATAATCAAAAGCAAAACCAAAACAAATGAAAATAAACAAAATCAAACAATAACAGAATGAATAAGAAACAAGAAGTAAAAAATCACGATCAAAATACAACAATAGACAAAAATTCCGAAAACAAAAACAAAAACACAAATTGCATAAAAGGCGGAAAATGTAAACGTAAGGCCCGTTTAAGCCACAAATAAGATAAATAAATACCTTTGTGCTGAATAGTAAAGTCAGACCAAACAACGTAAGTAGAAGCACAAATTTATAAATTACCGCAGACACGTGATTTCATTTCCTAAGACAACTTTGGAATAACTGTTAGATATGTTCTAACCTTGCAATTGCAGTCCGAGAAAAACAAACCCTATGAGCGAGCTGAGAGTAAGTACATAAGAATTTAGGGAAAATTAGTGATTTTCAAACTTCAATTATTCCTGCCCATGATGTCCCTGGGGGTTGAATTTTTGTATATGTACTCAATGGCCTCCCAAGAATATGTATACAAAAAATCATTACCGTAGCCCCCCCCCCCCGGGGGCTGTGATAGAACCCCGGGAAGGTACAATTTGGGGGTAAAAACGAGGGGGGAAGGGGAGGGGGTCAAATGGCACAAAAGGCACATCAGTAGGGCACAAGGAATGTGTGTGCGAAATTTCAGCTTGATTCCTTTTTTCGTCTCGGCTGTAGCCCTGTCAAAGAAAGCGAAAACTTTTTTTGAACAGCGATTTTATAACTTTAATACCTCCTCCCCCTGATGGTGCAGGGGATTGTATTTTTGCGTACGGCGTCAGGGGCCACTAGAAATTGAGTGTACCAAAAATCAACTCCGGGGGTCTTCATGGGGCTGAGATACAGAGGGGTGAAAAACCCAGAAACCCCCAACTTGTTCTCTCATGTAAACTGTACTTATCGCGTTTATTTCCTTTCGTCTTTCTTGGCGGTGGATTTGATTTTGTTGGCTGCTGACGTTTGGTTTCCTTGGCGGGGCGGGACGCTTCCGCGTCCCGTGATACGTTAGCTCAAGTTATTTCAATGAGTTAAACCTGTGGTTATTCTTTTTATTGCTCATTATGCTAAACTATTTGCTTCACCAAAGGTTCAAGAAGCCTGTATTTTACTAAGGCTAATTGTTTCAAATTTTGGTACCACTTCTTATCACTGCTTCTAAAACCAAATATTTAATTCCTTATGCTTTCATCTCTAGGAAATGAAAATTTATTTATTGTTTGTAAATAATGCTGACTTTGCTTCAAAATTGCATTACGTAGCTACAAATTCCATTTTTGTTTATTCATCGTTTACTAATATACTTGTTGAAACCTGTAAGATTAATTTCATGACAACCCCCATTTCTCAATTTCAACTTACCTACATACAGATCTCATATTTGGGCAATCAGGGGGGGGCAATTGATTCGTCTAGATTTTCAAAACATAATGCAATTATGCATTTCTGTTTGTTGATGATTTTTTCCTACAAAATGTATTGAAATCATTCCCTTTGCCCTCCCCCCCCCCCCGAAATCTTTGAAAATATGTGGTGAACTAGTGATGAAGCTGAACCTATTGCAGCTTTGTGTCCTAGACTTCTAAAGTTCTCTCTTACCTCAAAACATTTGTTGTGTTGAAAATAAGTACTTTGGATACGGATAGTAAAGTTGGATGCCCATATCCTTATATATTATTTCTGTAACCTGTTTTTTGTTCCTACGCGAGATCTTCCTCAATTCTTGATTGATTTCTTTGATTTGCACCTCATTTTAAAGTTTATCGTGCAGGCTAATGACGAAAAATAGACCCACGGTTTAAAAATTGTTTATTCTGTCAAAAAAAAAAACCTTTTTTTAAAGCACCGGACTGAGGTTTTCGGTTAACTTTATAAGTTTAACTTGCGCTGTACAGAGCTCGATCGGCAGAGCGTTCGAATGGTAACCAAATGACGAGTGTTCGGGCCCGCCCCGAACGATCTGCATCAAGAATTTAGACAAATATCGTGCACTACATGAACAGTTGGAAACAATAAATAACACAAGAGGTAATAAAATTAATGTGATGAAATCACTCCTAGCTGGAACGAAACCTTGATTCAACCTAGCTAATTTGATTCTTAATTGTATGTTTTTTTTTGGTTTGTTTGTTTTTAAAGCTTTGACCTTGGTCAGAAAACTAAAGTATAATGTAAGCGAAAATATAAGTATCAGGCTTAAGATTTCACACTAAAAGGGAGTAACTTTTTGTTCAAAAAAAAAAAAAAATCATGCAAGGGTGGGTCACAATGAGACATGAGTAACAATGAGACATTGTAAATTCAAAAATAAAAACAATTCTGACAACTACAACCACTTAGGAGGAGTAAACATAACCAAAATGCTTCCGAGAATTCCTAGTTCCATGCTGCTCTACGCTTTTGTTTTGTAAAAAAAAATTAGTTACTGTTTGGATCACTGAAAGTTATTTGAATAATTTCTTCCATCTATCATTATCTAGAAAAACTTCAACAATTAAGCTTAGTGTTTTAGTTTATGTTGTTACTGACACCTTAATCTTCTATTATTTAGTTATATTATTTTTAACTCATGGTTTATTTTAATGATATGAAGCAAAAATCTTGGTTTTGTTGTGTGGGCCACGATTAGACAATTTTTTTGGGCCACAATGAGACGTTTCCTTGTGGCCCAAGCAGCAGTAAGCAAGTGTAGAATACTTATCTACTTCTTGTTTTAGTTTACAAAAAAGAAATTTAACAATAAAAAATAGGTTTGATTTAAAAATATTTATATTTTAACTAATTATTAAAAGTGAACTTTTTATTTTACTACACAGCTTTGTACAAAACAAAACTAGAAACCTGTTAGCTGTTGATAAGGTTGCCAAACATGGTACTTATTTCAAAGAACTTTATAATTATAATTAATACTTGTATAAACTATAATTATATAAGTTAATTATCAATTAATATTTGGCATTTATTATTTTATTCTTTTCCTGTTTTTTTAACTCCTAATGATTTTTTTTTGCTTACTGTAATTAAAATTGTTTCGTATGTAAGAAAAAAAACAGTTTTAAACATTTAAAATATGCTTTAAGGGAACACAGGACCTTGAAACCATCACATTTATGAAAAAAAAAATCGTTGGAATTGTGGAAAAAATCAATCTGTATTGCTTGGTGTTGTATTTTTTTTTTTTGTAATTTTTTAATAACCCTGTACTGAATTAAGTTTCTTTAATAAATTAACTAAAGGTACTTATTTTGCAAACTTTAGGTAAAAAACAGTGATTATTCAGCTGTCTCATTGTGGCCCTACTTAATGTCTCATAGTGGCACATCACTGCCCCACAATGAGACACTCTCTTAAAAAATTCCAGCGATTTTAACTCAGATTGAGTAAATTTTCACTCCTTTACAGTTTCGAAAACGCACTTTCCTTATAGGAGTGAATTTCATTCCTTTTGCGGAGCGATTATTTTCACTCCATTTGGATAAGCTAATTTCACTCCCTTTTGATAAGTGTTTTCCACTCTTTTTTAAGACTAAATTAATATCCTAAATGAGTGACTGCTTTCCGTTTTGGAAAGCCGCTATTTCACTCTTTTTTAGAATAAAATAGATAAAATCATTTCACTCTCATTTGGTGAAATTTTTTTTTAAAATGTGTTTTCATGTGCTTATGCTGTGTATTTGAATTTAAAACTGTTTTTAAAATTGTTATTTCATTTGAAAAAAAAAATAGGTTAAAAAAGTGTGAAAAAAAAACTGTTTTTAGTGTTTCCGAAGAGGTTGCACAAAAACTGTATGGTAAGTACGAAGACTTTTCTAATTTATCAAAACTTTAACTGATAATATTTCTTGAACTACTCGTATATCGTTACAAATCACCCACGTGCAATATTACGTACATTTCCGAATTTAAAGATTAAAATAAAATTAAACAAACCCACACAGTTCCAAATAAATAGATTTAAAATTTTGAAACTCTATATTGATATTCTCGGTGTGCCTTTTAACATTAATAATGTTTTAAAAGTTACCTCATTTCAAATTAATTTAAAAAGTCACTCATAAATTATGACAAGATACGTTTGAATTCAATTTTGTTTCTTCGGGGCCATTCATTAATTACGTAAGGACAATTTTGGCAATATTTTTGACCTTCCCTTCCCCCTATGTAAGGGTATGTAAGATTCCCTCCCCCCCCCCCCCATCTTACGTAAGATTCTTTTTTTTCTTCACAATAATAAAATAACAAATATTACATCACTGGGATCGTTCTTAAATTAACTACCATTATTATTTTTTAAAACCTTTTTGAGTAAAGAAATGTTTACTGTAAGGAATGTAGACCGAATGTTTTTTCGACAAATAATTTTTGTATATGATGCGATACTAATTAAAAATAAGATATGCAAAACACAGAGCGATTCTTTTATTATATTTTACACGTTTCATTCTTTGAAACACAAAACAGCTCATCCTATAATACATACTTTTACCTTCCTGAAGCAAATGAAATATAATATTTACCAAACCACTTGACCTCGGATTTCTAATATAAAATATCGGCTTGGAAAATATTAGTAAGAATGGATCTACCCCCCCCCCCCCTCCAAGCAAGGGTATGTAGAGAATTTTCCACCCCATCCCCGTCAGGACACTTACTTAATTAATGAATTGGATGTTACACATGTTGAATGAGTGTATTGTACAAAGTTTATGATACTCTTTCAAGTTTATTATACACACAAACAATATTTGATTAATTTAAAATATAGGCAGTGGTTGGAGCTCCGACCATCGGGAGCGGATTCGGTATCCGACCTATAGATTTGCGCATGGTCGGGTCTGTAACACCTGCCTAAAATATATATACAGTAGTACACACGCACACACCAAAGATGGTAACGACTGTTTCAAATGTCCTATTTTTTATTCGATGACCGAAACAAAATTGTTGATGAAAGTTTCATTCATTTGGAAGAAAAAGTCACAAAAAGTTCGCCGTAACATTGCACGTGGATGATTTGTAATGATATACGAGCAGTTCAAGAAATATTAACAGTTTCAAGTTTTAATAAAAAGAAAATTCTTCGCACTTACCATGCAGTTTTTGTGCACTTCCTTCAGAAACCTCATTTGGCAACAAATATTGTTTAAATTCATTAAATGAAGACATTTAGATAGCGACATCCACTTGGTACTCGCGACCAACGTTGGGTAAGCCTAACGTGGAGGTATAGAAGATTCTCCCTAAACAAAATCACGTGACAGAATCGAACCAATGAAAATGTTTTTGAGTCCTTCTTTAAAGAATGTTTTTATATTTCGCTCATCAAACGGAGTGTTTCCGAATTTCACGCGAATAAAGAAAAGTTTTAGTCTTGGTTTTTTCGTAAAGCGTCATTTTTCGATAAAGCTAGCACTCAGAAAGAATGAATGCACCCGCAATAGATTTCACTCTTTTTTAAGAGTTATTTTTTCGCTCTTTTGAATTAAGAGTGCACTTTTCATCGAATTTATAGACTCATAACTTTTCTTTTTCTAACATTAAATGAGCTAAATTTGATGCAATATAATATAATTTGATACCTTTAATACAATCAAGTATGTTTCTGCGGCTTAGAACTCACCAATAAAGGAAAAATGAAAAAAATGCGTTTTTTGTCACAGTGTGGCTCATCCTCCCCTACTGAAATGTAGATTCCTCTAATGACAGTTCGTGTCTGAAAAACAATGATTTTACAAACATAAACGACTATGTGATTTCAAATTTGCTACCCGGAGACGAAAAAGTGTTTTTAAGCTCTGATTCGGTTGAGGAAGAGGAAACAAACCGGCGATCAGTTGTACCCATTAGAGTTTCTGAATTCTCTAAATCTTTCAGATTTGCTACCTCATAAATTGCTTTTAATAAAGAATGCTATTATCATGATAATTAGAAATCTTAACGCTAAACATGGATTAATTAATGGTGTAAGATTATTAATAACTAATTTAGGAGAATACTCAATAAAGTCAAAATTCCTCGATTCTGACAAAACTGTAATTATTCCTCGCGAATCATACTCACTCTTTCTGATCCAACTATGCCATTCAAACTAGTCAGGAAACAATTTCCCATAAAGGTAGCCTTTGCCATGACAATTAATAAAGCACGCTTACAAAATCAGGTTTATATTTGCCACAACCCGTTTTTTCACACGGACAATTATATGTAGCTTTTTCAAGAGTAAAAAAAATAATGATACTCATGTGTGTATTAAAGATACGTACAGCCAAAGAGGTTTTGTAAATGTATAATGTTATCGGTATATCTTAATGTATTACTTCTGTAAAGAAATTGTAACATTTATTTGTACTGAGATGTTCTACTTGCATGTCTTCTTTTATGGTAACATCCCCCCCCCCATTTAAAATTTCTATACTTCTTCATAATGTCATTACTTCCAAATTTTTAGAGAATTGAAGGCCGCACAAAACGATTTGTAGCGCAGTGCGAAGTTCCGCACATGTCAACTAGTTTATACCAATTTCAGCTAAGAAGGTTGGCCACTATCACATGCAACCTAAAAAGCGTACGTGACAAAAGGCGCTGTTCCAAATGTAGCTTCGAATCTCCACTTTCCCGATATCATTGGAAAATTATTTCAAACTAGGTATAAAAACTTGACAAGGAAACGATTTCAGACCCCTGTCAAACATTTGCAGCTCAGAAGAACACGAATTTGCGAAATGACTCACTCTGCACTAACAAGTGCGTGGCTCCGTCTATAGTCCTGACCGCCAGTCTTCACCTCACATACCCTCTTGGACAGTGATGACTAGACCATACTTACACCGTTTACTTTATCGAAAGAAAGCTGTTTATGGTTAGCAGGTCAGATTAATTCTTAAAATGCCAAAATTAATAAAAAATAGAGCTGTTCAAT